>NC_092717.1:225006556-225130382 GCF_047496885.1 Scyliorhinus torazame
CTCCCACTCACTGCTTCCCTCTCCCAATCTGCCCCCTCTCCACCTCCCTCCAACTCACTGCTTCCCTCTCCCAATCTGCCCCCTCGCCACCTCCCTCCCACTCACTGCTTCCCTCTCCCAATCTGCTCCCTCGCCACCTCCCTCCCACTCACTGCTTCTCTCTCCCAATCTGCCGCCTCGCCTCCTCCCTCCCACTCACTGCTTCTCTCTCCCAATCTGCCGCCTCGCCTCCTCCCTCCCACTCACTGCTTCCCTCTCCCAATCTGCCCCCTCACCTCCTCCCTCCCACTCACTGCTTCTCTCTCCCAATCTGCCGCCTCGCCTCCTCCCTCCCACTCACTGCTTCCCTCTCCCAATCTGCCCCCTCACCTCCTCGCTCCCACTCACTGCTTCCCTCTCCCAATCTGCCCCCTCGCCACCTCCCTCCCACTCACTGCTTCCCTCTCCCAATCTGCCCCCTCACCTCCTCGCTCCCACTCACTGCTTCCCTCTCCCAATCTGCCCCCTCACCTCCTCCCTCCCACTCACTGCTTCCCTCTCCCAATCTGCCCCCTCACCTCCTCCCTCCCACTCACTGCTTCCCTCTCCCAATCTGCCCCCTCACCTTCTCCCTCCCACTCACTGCTTCCCTCTCCCAATCTGCCCCCTCGCCTCCTCCCTCCCACTCACTGCTTCCCACTCCCAATCTGCCCCCTCACCTCCTCCCTCCCACTCACTGCTTCTCTCTCCCAATCTGCTCCCTCGCCACCTCCCTCCCAGTTACTGCTTCCCTCTCCCAATCTGCCCCCTCGCCATCTCCCTCCCACTCACTGCTTCCCTCTCCCAATCTGCCCCCTCGCCTCCTCCCTCCCACTCACTGCTTCCCACTCCCAATCTGCCCCCTCACCTCCTCCCTCCCACTCACTGCTTCTCTCTCCCAATCTGCCCCTCACCTCCTCCCTCCCAGTTACTGCTTCTCTCTCCCAATCTGCCCCCTCGCCATCTCCCTCCCAGTCACTGCTTCCCTCTCCCAATCTGCCCCCTCGCCACCTCCCTCCCAGTTACTGTTTCCCTCTCCCAATCTGCCCCCTCGCCACCTCCCTCCCACTCACTGCTTCCCTCTCCCAATCTGCCCCCTCACCTCCTCCCTCCCACTCACTGCTTCCCTCTCCCAATCTGCCCCCTCGCCACCTCCCTCCCAGTTACTGCTTCTCTCTCCCAATCTGCTCCCTCGCCACCTCCCTCCCAGTTACTGCTTCCCTCTCCCAATCTGCCCCTTCACCTCCTCCCTCCCACTCACTGCTTCCCTCTCCCAATCTGCCCCCTCACCTCCTCCCTCCCACTCACTGCTTCCCTCTCCCAATCTGCCCCCTCGCCACCTCCCTCCCAGTTACTGCTTCCCTGTCCTAATCTGCCCCCTCACCTCCTCCCTCCCACTCACTGCTTCCCTCTCCCAATCTGCCCCCTCACCTCCTCCCTCCCACTCACTGCTTCCCTCTCCCAATCTGCCCCCTCGCCACCTCCCTCCCACTCACTGCTTCCCTCTCCCAATCTTCCCCCTCACCTCCTCCCTCCCACTCACTGCTTCCCTCTCCCAATCTTCCCCCTCTCCACCTCCCTCCCACTCACTGCTTCCCTCTCCCAATCTGCACCCTCGCCACCTCCCTCCCATTTACTGCTTCCCTCTCCTAATCTGCCCTCCCACCTCGTCCCACCCACTCACTGCTTCCCTCTCCCAATCTGCCCCCTCACCTCCCTCCCACTCACTGCTTCCCTCTCCCAATCTGCTCCCTCGCCACCTCCCTTCCACTCACTGCTTCCCTCTCCCAATCTGCCCCCCTCACCTCCTCCCTCCCACTCACTGCTTCCCTCTGCCAATCTGCCCCCTCACCACCTCCCTCCCACTCACTGCTTCCCTCTCCCAATCTGCTCCCTCGCCACCTCCCTCCCACTCACTGCTTCCCTCTCCCAATCTGCCCCCCTCACCTCCTCCCTCCCACTCACTGCTTCCCTCTCCCATCTGCCCCCTCGCCACCTCCCTCCCACTCACTGCTTTCCTCTCCCAATCTGCCCCCTCACCTCCCTCCCACTCACTGCTTCCCTCTCCCAATCTGCCCCCTCGCCACCTCCCTCCCACTCACTGCTTCCCTCTCCCAATCTGCCCCCTCACCTCCTCCCTCCCAGTCACTGCTTCCCTCTCCCAATCTGCCCCCTCGCCACCTCCCTCCCACTCACTGCTTCCCTCTCCCAATCTGCCCCCTCACCTTCTCCCTCCCACTCACTGCTTCCCTCTCCCAATCTGCCCCCTCACCTCCTCCCTCCCAGTCACTGCTTCCGTCTCCCAATCTTCCCCCTCACCACCTCACTCCCACTCACTGCTTCCCTCTCCCAATCTGCCCCCTCACCACCTCCCTCCCACTCACTGCTTCCCTCTCCTAATCTGCCCCCTCGCCACCTCCCTCCAACTCACTGCTTCCCTCTCCCAATCTGCCCCCTCACCACCTCCCTCCCACTCACTGCTTCCCTCTCCCATTCTGCCCCCTCTCCACCTGCCTCCCAGTTACTGCTTCCCTCTCCCAATCTGCTCCCTCGCCACCTCCCTCCCAGTTACTGCTTCCCTCTCCCAATCTGACCCCTCACCACCTCCCTCCCACTCACTGCTTCCCTCTCCCAATCTGCCCCCTCACCACCTCCCTCCCAGTTACTGCTTCCCTCTCCTAATCTGCCCCCTCGCCTCCTCCCTCCCACTCACTGCTTCCCTCTCCCAATCTGCCCCCTCGCCACCTCCCTCCCACTCACTGCTTCCCTCTCCCAATCTGCCCCCTCGCCACCTCCCTCCCACTCACTGCTTCCCTCTCCCAATCTGCCCCCTCGCCACCTCCCTCCCACTCACTGCTTCCCTCTCCTAATCTGCCCCTCACCACCTCCCTCCCAGTTACTGCTTCCCTCTCCTAATCTGCCCCCTCACCTCCTCCCTCCCAGTTACTGCTTCCCTCTCCTAATCTGCCCCCTCGCCACCTCCCTCCCAGTTACTGCTTCCCTCTCCTAATCTGCCCCCTCGCCACCTCCCTCCCAGTTACTGCTTCCCTCTCCTAATCTGCCCCCTCGCCACCTCCCTCCCACTCACTGCTTCCCTCTCCCAATCTGCACCCTCGCCACCTCCCTCCCAGTTACTGCTTCCCTCTCCTAATCTGCCCCCTCGCCACCTCCCTCCCAGTTACTGCTTCCCTCTCCTAATCTGCCCCCTCGCCACCTCCCTCCCACTCACTGCTTCCCTCTCCCAATCTGCCCCCTCACCACCTCCCTCCCACTCACTGCTTCCCTCTCCCAATCTGCCCCCTCACCACTTCCCTCCCACTCACTGCTTCCCTCTCCCAATCTGCTCCCTCGCCATCTCCCTCCCACTCACTGCTTCCCTCTCCCAATCTGCTCCCTCGCCACCTCCCTCCCACTCACTGCTTCCCTCTCCCAACTGCCACCTCGCCTCCTCCCTCCCACTCACTGCTTCCCTCTCCCAATCTGCCCCCTCACCACCTCCCTCCCACTCACTGCTTCCCTCTCCCAATCTGCCGCCTCACCTCCTCCCTCCCACTCACTGCTTACCTCTCCCAATCTGCCCCCTCACCACATCCCTCCCACTCACTGCTTCCCTCTCCCAATCTGCCCCCTCACCTCCTCCCTCCCACTCACTGCTTACCTCTCCCAATCTGCCCCCTCACCACCTCCCTCCCACTCACTGCTTCCCTCTCCCAATCTGCCCCCTCACCTCCTCCCTCCCACTCACTTCTTCCCTCTCCCAATCTGCCCCCTCACCTCCTCCCTCCCACTCACTGCTTACCTCTCCCAATCTGCCCCCTCTCCACCTCCCTCCCACTCACTGCTTCCCTCTCCCAATCTGCACCCTCGCCACCTCCCTCCCATTTACTGCTTCCCTCTCCTAATCTGCCCTCCCACCTCGTCCCACCCACTCATTGCTTCCCTCTCCCAATCTGCACCCTCGCCACCTCCCTCCCAGTTACTGCTTCCCTCTCCTAATCTGCCCTCCCACCTCGTCCCTCCCACTCACTGCTTCCCTCTCCCAATCTGCCCCCTCTCCACCTCCCTCCAACTTACTGCTTCCCTCTCCCAATCTGCCCCCTCGCCACCTCCCTCCCACTCACTGCTTCCCTCTCCCAATCTGCCCCCTCGCCACCTCCCTCACAGTTACTCCTTCCCTCTCCTAAACTGCCCCCTCGCCACCTCACTCCCACTCACTGCTTCCCTCTCCCAATCTGCCCCCTCACCTCCTCCCTCCCACTCACTGCTTCTCTCTCCCAATCTGCCCCCTCACCTCCTCGCTCCCACTCACTGCTTCCCTCTCCCAATCTGCCCCCTCGCCACCTCCCTCCCACTCACTGCTTCCCTCTCCCAATCTGCCCCCTCACCTCCTCCCTCCCACTCACTGCTTCCCTCTCCCAATCTGCCCCTTCACCTCCTCCCTCCCACTCACTGCTTCCCTCTCCCAATCTGCCCCCTCACCTCCTCCCTCCCACTCACTGCTTCTCTCTCCCAATCTGCTCCCTCGCCACCTCCCTCCCACTCACAGCTTCCCTCTCCCAATCTGCCCCCTCGCCATCTCCCTCCCACTCACTGCTTCCCTCTCCCAATCTGCCCCCTCACCTCCTCCCTCCCACTCACTGCTTCCCTCTCCCAATCTGCCCCCTCGCCACCTCCCTCCCACTCACTGCTTCCCTCTCCCAATCTGCCCCCTCACCTCCTCCCTCCCACTCACTGCTTCCCTCTCCCAATCTGCCCCCTCGCCACCTCCCTCCCAGTTACTGCTTCCCTCTCCCAATCTGCCCCCTCACCTCCTCCCTCCCACTCACTGCTTCCCTCTCCCAATCTGCCCCCTCGCCACCTCCCTCCCAGTTACTGCTTCCCTCTCCCAATCTGCCCCCTCGCCACCTCCCTCCCACTCACTGCTTCCCTCTCCCAATCTTCCCCCTCACCTCCTCCCTCCCACTCACTGCTTCCCTCTCCCAATCTTCCCCCTCTCCACCTCCCTCCCACTCACTGCTTCCCTCTCCCAATCTGCACCCTCGCCACCTCCCTCCCACTCACTGCTTCCCTCTCCCAATCTGCTCCCTCTCCACCTCCCTCCCACTCACTGCTTCCCTCTCCCAATCTGCACCCTCTCCACCTCCCTCCCACTCACTGCTTCCCTCTCCCAATCTGCTCCCTCTCCACCTCCCTCCCACCCACTGCTTCCCTCTCCCAATCTTCCCCCTCTCCACCTCCCTCCCACTCACTGCTTCCCTCTCCCAATCTGCACCCTCTCCACCTCCCTCCCACTCACTGCTTCCCTCTCCCAATCTGCACCCTCGCCACCTCCCTCCCATTTACTGCTTCCCTCTCCTAATCTGCCCTCCCACCTCGTCCCACCCACTCACTGCTTCCCTCTCCCAATCTGCACACTCGCCACCTCCCTCCCACTCACTGCTTCCCTCTCCCAATCTGCTCCCTCGCCACCTCCCTCCCACTCACTGCTTCCCTCTCCCAATCTGCCCCCCTCACCTCCTCCCTCCCACTCACTGCTTCCCTCTCCCATCTGCCCCCTCGCCACCTCCCTCCCACTCACTGCTTCCCTCTCCCAATCTGCCCCCTCTCCACCTCCCTCCCACTCACTGCTTCCTTCTCCCAATCTGCCCCCTCACCTTCTCCCTCCCACTCACTGCTTCCCTCTCCCAATCTGCCCCCTCACCTCCTCCCTCCCACTCACTGCTTCCCTCTCCCAATCTGCCCCCTCACCACCTCCCTCCCAGTTACTGCTTCCCTCTCCCAATCTGCTCCCTCGCCACCTCCCTCCCAGTTACTGCTTCCCTCTCCCAATCTGACCCCTCACCACCTCCCTCCCACTCACTGCTTCCCTCTCCCAATCTGCCCCCTCACCACCTCCCTCCCAGTTACTGCTTCCCTCTCCCAATCTGCTCCCTCGCCACCTCCCTCCCAGTTACTGCTTCCCTCTCCCAATCTGACCCCTCACCACCTCCCTCCCAGTTACTGCTTCCCTCTCCCAATCTGACCCCTCACCACCTCCCTCCCACTCACTGCTTCCCTCTCCCAATCTGCCCCCTCACCTCCTCCCTCCCACTCACTGCTTCCCTCTCCCAATCTGCCCCCTCGCCACCTCCCTCCCACTCACTGCTTCCCTCTCCCAATCTTCCCCCTCACCACCTCCCTCCCACTCACTGCTTCCCTCTCCCAATCTGCCCCCTCACCTCCTCCCTCCCACTCGCTGCTTCCCTCTCCCAATCTGCCCCCTCACCTCCTCCCTCCCACTCACTGCTTCCCTCTGCCAATCTGCCCCTCGCCACCTCCCTCCCACTCACTGCTTCCCTCTCCCAATCTGCCCCCTCGCCACCTCCCTCCCACTCACTGCTTCCCTCTCCCAATCTGCCCCCTCGCCACCTCCCTCCCACTCACTGCTTCCCTCTCCCAATCTGCTCCCTCGCCACCTCCCTCCCACTCACTGCTTCCCTCTCCCAATCTGCCCCCTCACCACCTCCCTCCCACTCACTGCTTCCCTCTCCCAATCTGCCCCTCGCCACCTCCCTCCCACTCACTCCTTCCCTCTCCCAATCTGCACCCTCGCCACCTCCCTCCCACTCACTGCTTCCCTCTCCCAATCTGCCCCCTAACCTCCTCCCTCCCAGTCACTGCTTCCCTCTCCCAATCTGCCCCCTCTCCACCTCCCTCCCACTCACTGCTTCCCTCTCCCAATCTGCCCCCTCACCACCTCCCTCCCACTCACTGCTTCCCTCTCCCAATCTGCCCCCTCGCCTCCTCCCTCCCACTCACTGCTTCCCTCTCCCAATCTGCCCCTCGCCACCTCCCTCCCACTCACTTCTTTCCTCTCCCAATCTGCCCCCCTCACCACCTCACTCCCACTCACTGCTTCCCTCTCCCAATCTGCCCCCTCACCACCTCCCTCCCACTCACTGCTTCCCTCTCCCAATCTGCCCCCTCGCCTCCTCCCTCCCACTCACTGCTTCCCTCTCCCAATCTGCCCCTCGCCACCTCCCTCCCACTCACTGCTTCCCTCTCCCAATCTGCCCCCTCACCACCTCACTCCCACTCACTGCTTCCCTCTACCATCTGCCCCCTCGCCACCTCCCTCCCACTCACTGCTTCCCTCTCCCAATCTGCCCCTCGCCACCTCCCTCCCACTCACTGCTTCCCTCTCCCAATCTGCCCCCTCACCACCTCACTCCCACTCACTGCTTCCCTCTCCCAATCTGCCCCCTCGCCTCCTCCCTCCCACTCACTGCTTCCCTCTCCCAATCTGCCCCTCGCCTCCTCCCTCCCACTCACTGCTTCCCTCTCCCAATCTGCCCCCTCACCACCTCCCTCCCACTCACTGCTTCCCTCTCCCAATCTGCCCCCTCGCCTCCTCCCTCCCACTCACTGCTTCCCTCTCCCAATCTGCCCCTCGCCACCTCCCTCCCACTCACTGCTTCCCTCTCCCAATCTGCCCCCTCACCACCTCACTCCCACTCACTGCTTCCCTCTCCCAATCTGCCCCTCGCCTCCTCCCTCCCACTCACTGCTTCCCTCTCCCAATCTGCCCCTCACCACCTCCCTCCCACTCACTGCTTCCCTCTCCCAATCTGCCCCCTCGCCTCCTCCCTCCCACTCACTGCTTCCCTCTCCCAATCTGCCCCTCGCCACCTCCCTCCCACTCACTGCTTCCCTCTCCCATTCTGCCCCTTCACCTCCTCCCTCCCACTCACTGCTTCCCTCTCCCAATCTGCCCCCTCGCCTCCTCCCTCCCACTCACTGCTTCCCTCTCCCAATCTGCCCCTCGCCACCTCCCTCCCACTCACTGCTTCCCTCTCCCAATCTGCCCCCTCGCCTCCTCCCTCCCACTCACTGCTTCCCTCTCCCAATCTGCTCCCTCACCACCTCCCTCCCACTCACTGCTTCCCTCTCCCAATCTGCCCCCTCACCACCTCCCTCCCACTCACTGCTTCCCTCTCCCAATCTGCCCCCTCACCTCCTCCCTCCCACTCACTGCTTCCCTCTCCCAATCTGCCCCCTCGCCACCTCCCTCCCACTCACTGCTTCCCTCTCCCAATCTGCCCCCTCACCTCCTCCCTCCCACTCACTGCTTCCCTCTCCCAATCTGCCCCCTCACCTCCTCCCTCCCACTCACTGCTTCCCTCTCCCAATCTGCCCCCTCGCCACCTCCCTCCCACTCACTGCTTCCCTCTCCCAATCTGCCCCCTCACCTCCTCCCTCCCACTCACTGCTTCCCTCTCCCAATCTGCCCCCTCGCCACCTCCCTCCCACTCACTGCTTCCCTCTCCCAATCTGCTCCCTCACCACCTCCCTCCCACTCACTGCTTCCCTCTCCCAATCTGCCCCCTCGCCTCCTCCCTCCCACTCACTGCTTCCCTCTCCCAATCTGCCCCCTCACCACCTCCCTCCCACTCACTGCTTCCCTGTCCCAATCTGCCCCCTCTCCACCTCCCTCCCAGTTACTGCTTCCCTCTCCCAATCTGCCCCCTCGCCACCTCCCTCCCACTCACTGCTTCCCTCTCCCAATCTGCCCCCTCACCTCCTCCCTCCCACTCACTGCTTCCCTCTCCCAATCTGCCCCCTCACCTCCTCCCTCCCAGTTACTGCTTCTCTCTCCCAATCTGCCCCCTCGCCACCTCCCTCCCACTCACTGCTTCCCTCTCCCAATCTGCCCCCTCGCCACCTCCCTCCCACTCACCGCTTCCCTCTCCCAATCTGCCCCCTCACCTCCTCCCTCCCACTCACTGCTTCCCTCTCCCAATCTGCCTCCTAACCTCCTCCCTCCCACTCACTGCTTCCCTCTCCCAATCTGCCCCCTCGCCACCTCCCTCCCACTCACTGCTTCCCTCTCCCAATCTGCCCCCTCACCACCTCCCTCCCACTCACTGCTTCCCTCTCCCAATCTGCCCCCTCTCCACCTCCCTCCCAGTTACTGCTTCCCTCTCCCAATCTGCCCCCTCACCTCCTCCCTCCCACTCACTGCTTCCCTCTCCCAATCTGCCAACTCGCCACCTCCCTCCCAGTTACTGCTTCCCTCTCCCAATCTGCCCCCTCTCCACCTCCCTCCCACTCACTGCTTCCCTCTCCCAATCTGCCCCTCGCCACCTCCCTCCCACTCACTGCTTCCCTCTCCCAATCTGCCTCCTAACCTCCTCCCTCCCACTCACTGCTTCCCTCTCCCAATCTGCCCCCTCACCTCCTCCCTCCCAGTCACTGCTTCCCTCTCCCAATCTGCCCCCTCTCCACCTCCCTCCCACTCACTGCTTCCCTCTCCCAATCTGCCCCCTCTCCACCTCCCTCCCACTCACTGCTTCCCTCTCCCAATCTGCCCCCTCACCACCTCCCTCCCACTCACTGCTTTCCTCTCCCAATCTGCCCCTCGCCACCTCCCTCCCAGTTACTGCTTCCCTCTCCCAATCTGCCCCTTCACCTCCTCCCTCCCACTCACTGCTTCCCTCTCCCAATCTGCTCCCTCGCCACCTCCCTCCCACTCACTGCTTCCCTCTCCCAATCTGCCCCCTCGCCACCTCCCTCCCAGTTACTGCTTCCCTCTCCCAATCTGCTCCCTCGCCACCTCCCACCCACTCACTGCTTCCCTCTCCCAATCTGCCCCCTCGCCACCTCCCTCCCAGTTACTGCTTCCCTCTCCCAATCTGCCCCCTCGCCACCTCCCTCCCACTCACTGCTTCCCTCTCCCAATCTGCACCCTCGCCACCTCCCTCCCACTCACTGCTTCCCTCTCCCAATCTGCCCCCTCACCTCCTCCCTCCCAGTTACTGCTTCCCTCTCCTAATCTGCACTCCCACCTCGTCCCACCCACTCACTGCTTCCCTCTCCCAACCTGCCCCCTCGCCACCTCCCTCCCACTCACTGCTTCCCTCTCCCAATCTGCCCCCTCACCTCCTCCCTCCCACTCACTGCTTCCCTCTCCCAATCTGCCCCCTCGCCACCTCCCTCCCACTCACTGCTTCCCTCTCCCAATCTGCCCCCTCGCCACCTCCCTCCCAGTTACTGCTTCTTTCTCCCAATCTGCCCCCTCACCTCCTCCCTCCCACTCACTGCTTCCCTCTCCCAATCTGCCCCCTCTCCACCTCCCTCCCAGTTACTGCTTCTCTGTCCCAATCAGCCCCCTCTCCACCTCCCTCCCACTCACTGCTTCCCTCTCCCATCTGCCCCCTCACCTCCCTCCCTCCCAGTTACTGCTTCCCTCTCGCAATCTGCCCCCTCGCCACCTCCCTCCCAGTTACTGCTTCCCTCTCCTAATCTGCCCTCCCACCTCGTCCCACCCACTCACTGCTTCCCTCTCCCAATCTGCCCCCTCGCCACCTCCCTCCCAGTTACTGCTTCCCTGTCCTAATCTGCCCCCTCACCTCCTCCCTCCCACTCACTGCTTCCCTCTCCCAATCTGCCCCCTCGCCACCTCCCTCCCACTCACTGCTTCCCTCTCCCAATCTGCCCCCTCACCTCCTCCCTCCCACTCACTGCTTCCCTCTCCCAATCTGCCCCCTCACCTCCTCCCTCCCACTCACTGCTTCCCTCTCCCAATCTGCCCCCTCGCCACCTCCCTCCCACTCACTGATTCCCTCTCCCATCTGCCCCCTCGCCACCTCCCTCCCAGTTACTGCTTCCCTCTCCCAATCTGCCCCCTCACCTCCTCCCTCCCAGTTACTGCTTCCCTCTCCTAATCTGCCCTCCCACCTCGTCCCACCCACTCACTGCTTCCCTCTCCCAACCTGCCCCCTCACCACCTCCCTCCCACTCACTGCTTACCTCTCCCAATCTGCCCCCTCGCCTCCTCCCTCCCACTCACTGCTTCCCTCTCCCAATCTGCCCCCTCGCCACCTCCCTCCCAGTTACTGCTTCTTTCTCCCAATCTGCCCCCTCACCTCCTCCCTCCCACTCACTGGTTCCCTCTCCCAATCTGCCCCCTCGCCACCTCCCTCCCACTCACTGCTTTCCTCTCCCAATCTGCCCCTCGCCACCTCCCTCCCACTCACTGCTTCCCTCTCCCAATCTGCCCCCTCGCCTCCTCCCTCCAACTCACTGCTTCCCTCTCCCAATCTGCCCCCTCACCACCACCCTCCCACTCACTGCTTCCCTCTCCCAATCTGCCCCCTCACCTCCTCCCTCCCAGTCACTGCTTCCCTCTCCCAATCTGCCCCCTCTCCACCTCCCTCCCACTCACTGCTTCCCTCTCCCAATCTGCCCCCTCGCCACCTCCCTCCCACTCACTGCTTCCCTCTCCCAATCTGCCCCCTCACCACCTCACTCCCACTCACTGCTTCCCTCTCCCAATCTGCCCCCTCGCCACCTCCCTCCCAGTTACTGCTTCCCTCTCCCAATCTGCCCCCTCGCCACCTCCCTCCCAGTTACTGCTTCCCTCTCCTAATCTGCCCCCTCGCCTCCTCCCTCCCACTCACTGCTTCCCTCTCCCAATCTGCCCCCTCGCCACCTCCCTCCCACTCACTGCTTCCCTCTCCCAATCTGCCCCCTCGCCACCTCCCTCCCACTCACTGCTTCCCTCTCCCAATCTGCCCCCTCTGCACCTCCCTCCCACTCACTGCTTCCCTCTCCCAATCTGCCCCCTCGCCTCCTCCCTCCCACTCACTGCTTCCCTCTCCCAATCTGCCCCTTCACCTCCTCCCTCCCACTCACTGCTTGCCTCTCCCAATCTGCCCCCTCGCCTCCTCCCTCCCACTCACTGCTTCCCTCTCCCAATCTGCCCCCTCGCCACCTCCCTCCCACTCACTGCTTCCCTCTCCCAATCTGCCCCCTCGCCTCCTCCCTCCCACTCACTGCTTCCCTCTCCCAATCTGCCCCTTCACCTCCTCCCTCCCACTCACTGCTTCCCTCTCCCAATCTGCCCCTTCACCTCCTCCCTCCCACTCACTGCTTCCCTCTCCCAATCTGCCCCCTCACCTCCTCCCTCCCACTCACTGCTTCCCTCTCCCAATCTGCCCCCTCACCACCTCCCTCCCACTCACTGCTTCCCTCTCCCAATCTGCCCCCTCGCCACCTCCCTCCCACTCACTGCTTCCCTCTCCCAATCTGCCCCCTCGCCACCTCCCTCCCACTCACTGCTTCCCTCTCCTAATCTGCCCTCCCACCTCGTCCCACCCACTCACTGCTTCCCTCTCCCAATCTGCACCCTCGCCACCTCCCTCCCAGTTACTGCTTCCCTCTCCCAATCTGCCCCTTCACCTCCTCCCTCCCACTCACTGCTTCCCTCTCCCAACTGCCCCCTCACCACCTCCCTCCCACTCACTGCTTCCCTCTCCCAATCTGCCCCCTCACCACCTCCCTCCCACTCACTGCTTCCCTCTCCCAATCTGCCCCCTCACCTCCTCCCTCCCACTCACTTCTTCCCTCTCCCAATCTGCCCCCTCTCCACCTCCCTCCCACTCACTGCTTCCCTCTCCCAATCTGCACCCTCGCCACCTCCCTCCCAGTTACTGCTTCCCTCTCCTAATCTGCCCTCCCACCTCGTCCCTCCCACTCACTGCTTCCCTCTCCCAATCTGCCCCCTCGCCACCTCCCTCCCACTCACTGCTTCCCTCTCCCAATCTGCCCCCTCGCCACCTCCCTCCCAGTTACTCCTTCCCTCTCCTAAACTGCCCCCTCGCCACCTCTCTCCCACTCACTGCTTCCCTCTCCCAATCTGCCCCCTCACCTCCTCCCTCCCACTCACTGCTTCTCTCTCCCAATCTGCCGCCTCGCCTCCTCCCTCCCACTCACTGCTTCCCTCTCCCAATCTGCCCCCTCACCTCCTCGCTCCCACTCACTGCTTCCCTCTCCCAATCTGCCCCCTCGCCACCTCCCTCCCAGTTACTGCTTCCCTCTCCTAATCTGCCCTCCCACCTCGTCCCACCCACTCACTGCTTCCCTCTCCCAATCTGCCCCCTCGCCACCTCCCTCCCAGTTACTGCTTCCCTCTCCCAACTGCCCCCTCACCACCTCCCTCCCACTCACTGCTTCCCTCTCCCAATCTGCCCCCTCACCACCTCCCTCCCAGTTACTGCTTCCCTCTCCCAACTGCCCCCTCACCACCTCCCTCCCACTCACTGCTTCCCTCTCCCAATCTGCCCCCTCACCACCTCCCTCCCAGTTACTCCTTCCCTCTCCTAAACTGCCCCCTCGCCACCTCTCTCCCACTCACTGCTTCCCTCTCCCAATCTGCCCCCTCACCTCCTCCCTCCCACTCACTGCTTCTCTCTCCCAATCTGCCGCCTCGCCTCCTCCCTCCCACTCACTGCTTCCCTCTCCCAATCTGCCCCCTCACCTCCTCGCTCCCACTCACTGCTTCCCTCTCCCAATCTGCCCCCTCGCCACCTCCCTCCCAGTTACTGCTTCCCTCTCCTAATCTGCCCTCCCACCTCGTCCCACCCACTCACTGCTTCCCTCTCCCAATCTGCCCACTCGCCACCTCCCTCCCAGTTACTGCTTCCCTCTCCCAATCTGCCCCCTCACATCCTCCCACCCACTCACTGCTTCCCTCTCCCAATCTGCCCCCTCACCTCCTCCCTCCCACTCACTGCTTCCCTCTCCCAATCTGCCCCCTCGCCACCTCCCTCCCAGTTACTGCTTCCATCTCCCAATCTGCCCCCTCGCCACCTCCCTCCCAGTTACTGCTTCCCTGTCCTAATCTGCCCCCTCACCTCCTCCCTCCCACTCACTGCTTCCCTCTCCCAATCTGCCCCCTCGCCACCTCCCTCCCACTCACTGCTTCCCTCTCCCAATCTGCCCCCTCACCTCCTCCCTCCCACTCACTGCTTCCCTCTCCCAATCTGCCCCCTCGCCACCTCCCTCCCACTCACTGCTTCCCTCTCCCAATCTGCCCCCTCGCCACCTCCCTCCCACTCACTGATTCCCTCTCCCATCTGCCCCCTCGCCACCTCCCTCCCAGTTACTGCTTCCCTCTCCCAATCTTCCCCCTCACCTCCTCCCTCCCACTCACTGCTTCCCTCTCCCAATCTGCCCCCTCTCCACCTCCCTCCCACTCACTGCTTCCCTCTCCCAATCTGCACCCTCGCCACCTCCCTCCCATTTACTGCTTCCCTCTCCTAATCTGCCCTCCCACCTCGTCCCACCCACTCACTGCTTCCCTCTCCCAATCTGCCCCCTCGCCTCCTCCCTCCCACTCACTGGTTCCCTCTCCCAATCTGCCCCCTCGCCATCTCCCTCCCACTCACTGCTTCCCTCTCCCAATCTGCCCCCTCGCCACCTCCCTCCCACTCACTGCTTTCCTCTCCCAATCTGCCCCTCGCAACCTCCCTCCCACTCACTGCTTCCCTCTCCCAATCTGCCCCCTCACCACCACCCTCCCACTCACTGCTTCCCTCTCCCAATCTGCCCCCTCACCTCCTCCCTCCCAGTCACTGCTTCCCTCTCCCAATCTGCCCCCTCGCCACCTCCCTCCCACTCACTGCTTCCCTCTCCCAATCTGCCCCCTCGCCACCTCCCTCCCACTCACTGCTTCCCTCTCCCAATCTGCCCCCTCGCCACCTCCCTCCCACTCACTGCTTCCCTCTCCTAATCTGCCCCCTCGCCACCTCCCTCCCACTCACTGCTTCCCTCTCCCAATCTGCCCCCTCGCCACCTCCCTCCCTGTTACTGCTTCCCTCTCCCAATCTGCCCCCTCACCTCCCTCCCACTCACTGCTTCCCTCTCCCAATCTGCCCCCTCACCACCTCCCTCCCACTCACTTCTTCCCTCTCCCAATCTGCCCCCTCGCCACCTCCCTCCCAGTAACTGCTTCCCTCTCCTAATCTGCCCCCTCACCTCCTCCCTCCCACTCACTGCTTCCCTCTCCCAATCTGCCCCCTCGCCACCTCCCTCCCAGTTACTGCTTCCCTCTCCTAATCTGCCCCCTCGCCTCCTCCCTCCCACTCACTGCTTCCCTCTCCCAATCTGCCCCCTCGCCACCTCCCTCCCACTCACTGCTTCCCTCTCCCAATCTGCCCCCTCGCCACCTCCCTCCCACTCACTGCTTCCCTCTCCCAATCTGCACCCTCGCCACCTCCCTCCCAGTTACTGCTTCCCTCTCCTAATCTGCCCCCTCGCCACCTCCCTCCCACTCACTGCTTCCCTCTCCCAATCTGCCCCCTCACCACCTCCCTCCCACTCACTGCTTCCCTCTCCCAATCTGCTCCCTCGCCATCTCCCTCCCACTCACTGCTTCCCTCTCCCAATCTGCCCCCTCACCACCTCCCTCCCACTCACTGCTTCCCTCTCCCAACTGCCACCTCGCCTCCTCCCTCCCACTCACTGCTTCCCTCTCCCAATCTGCCCCTTCACCTCCTCCCTCCCACTCACTGCTTCCCTCTCCCAACTGCCCCTTCACCTCCTCCCTCCCACTCACTGCTTCCCTCTCCCAACTGCCCCCTCACCACCTCCCTCCCACTCACTGCTTCCCTCTCCCAATCTGCCCCCTCGCCTCCTCCCTCCCACTCACTGCTTCCCTCTCCCAATCTGCCCCTTCACCTCCTCCCTCCCACTCACTGCTTCCCTCTCCCAACTGCCCCCTCACCACCTCCCTCCCACTCACTGCTTCCCTCTCCCAATCTGCCCCCTCACCACCTCCCTCCCACTCACTGCTTCCCTCTCCCAATCTGCCCCCTCACCACCTCCCTCCCACTCACTTCTTCCCTCTCCCAATCTGCCCCCTCGCCACCTCCCTCCCACTCACTGCTTCCCTCTCCCAATCTGCCCCCTCACCTCCTCGCTCCCACTCACTGCTTCCCTCTCCCAATCTGCCCCCTCGCCACCTCCCTCCCACTCACTGCTTCCCTCTCCCAATCTGCCCCCTCACCTCCTCCCTCCCACTCACTGCTTCCCTCTCCCAATCTGCCCCCTCACCTCCTCCCTCCCACTCACTGCTTCCCTCTCCCAATCTGCCCCCTCGCCACCTCCCTCCCACTCACTGCTTCCCTCTCCCAATCTGCCCCCTCACCTCCTCCCTCCCACTCACTGCTTCCCTCTCCCAATCTGCCCCCTCGCCACCTCCCTCCCACTCACTGCTTCCCTCTCCCAATCTGCTCCCTCACCACCTCCCTCCCAGTTACTGCTTCCCTCTCCCAATCTGCCCCCTCGCCTCCTCCCTCCCACTCACTGCTTCCCTCTCCCAATCTGCCCCCTCGCCTCCTCCCTCCCACTCACTGCTTCCCTCTCCCAATCTTCCCCCTCACCTCCTCCCTCCCACTCACTGCTTCCCTCTCCCAATCTGCCCCCTCACCTCCTCCCTCCCACTCACTGCTTCCCTCTCCCAATCTGCCCCCTCGCCACCTCCCTCCCAGTCACTGCTTCCCTCTCCCAATCTGCCCCCTCACCTTCTCCCTCCCACTCACTGCTTCCCTCTCCCAATCTGCCCCCTCACCTCCTCCCTCCCAGTTACTGCTTCCCTCTCCCAATCTGCCCCCTCGCCACCTCCCTCCCAGTCACTGCTTCCGTCTCCCAATCTTCCCCCTCACCACCTCACTCCCACTCACTGCTTCCCTCTCCCAATCTGCCCCCCTCACCTCCTCCCTCCCACTCACTGCTTCCCTCTCCCATCTGCCCCCTCGCCACCTCCCTCCCACTCACTGCTTTCCTCTCCCAATCTGCCCCCTCACCTCCCTCCCACTCACTGCTTCCCTCTCCCAATCTGCCCCCTCTCCACCTCCCTCCCAGTTACTGCTTCTCTGTCCCAATCAGCCCCCTCACCTCCTCCCTCCCACTCACTGCTTCCCTCTCCCAATCTGCCCCCTCGCCACCTCCCTCCCACTCACTGCTTCCCTCTCGCAATCTGCCCCCTCGCCACCTCCCTCCCAGTTACTGCTTCCCTCTCCTAATCTGCCCCCTCACCTCCTCCCTCCCACTCACTGCTTCCCTCTCCCAATCTGCCCCCTCGCCTCCTCCCTCCCACTCACTGCTTCCCTCTCCCAATCTGCCCCCTCTCCACCTCCCTCCAACTCACTGCTTTCCTCTCCCAATCTGCCCCCTCACCTCCTCCCTCCCACTCACTGCTTCCCTCTCCCAATCTGCCCCCTCACCTCCTCCCTCCCACTCACTGCTTCCCTCTCCCAATCTGCCCCCTCACCTCCTCCCTCCCACTCACAGCTTCCCTCTCCCAATCTGCCCCTCGCCACCTCCCTCCCACTCACTGCTTCCCTCTCCCAATCTGCCCCCTCGCCACCTCCCTCCCACTCACTGCTTCCCTCTCCCAATCTGCCCCTTCACCTCCTCCCTCCCACTCACTGCTTCCCTCTCCCAATCTGCCCCCTCGCCACCTCCCTCCCAGTTACTGCTTCCCTGTCCTAATCTGCCCCCTCACCTCCTCCCTCCCACTCACTGCTTCCCTCTCCCAATCTGCCCCCTCGCCACCTCCCTCCCAGTTACTGCTTCCCTCTCCTAATCTGCCCCCTCGCCTCCTCCCTCCCACTCACTGCTTCCCTCTCCCAATCTGCCCCCTCGCCACCTCCCTCCCACTCACTGCTTCCCTCTCCCAATCTGCCCCCTCGCCACCTCCCTCCCACTCACTGCTTCCCTCTCCCAATCTGCCCCCTCGCCACCTCCCTCCCACTCACTGATTCCCTCTCCCATCTGCCCCCTCGCCACCTCCCTCCCAGTTACTGCTTCCCTCTCCCAATCTTCCCCCTCACCTCCTCCCTCCCACTCACTGCTTCCCTCTCCCAACCTGCCCCCTCGCCACCTCCCTCCCACTCACTGCTTCCCTCTCCCAATCTGCCCCCTCGCCTCCTCCCTCCCACTCACTGCTTCCCTCTCCCAATCTGCCCCCTCTCCACCTCCCTCCCACTCACTGCTTCCCTCTCCCAATCTGCCCCTCGCCACCTCCCTCCCACTCACTGCTTCCCTCTCCCAATCTGCCCCCTCGCCACCTCCCTCCCACTCACTGCTTCCCTCTTCCAATCTTCCCCCTCACCTCCTCCCTCCCACTCACTGCTTCCCTCTCCCAACCTGCCCCCTCGCCACCTCCCTCCCACTCACTGCTTCCCTCTCCCAATCTGCCCCCTCGCCTCCTCCCTCCCACTCACTGCTTCCCTCTCCCAATCTGCCCCCTCTCCACCTCCCTCCCACTCACTGCTTCCCTCTCCCAATCTGCCCCTCGCCACCTCCCTCCCACTCACTGCTTCCCTCTCCCAATCTGCCCCCTCTCCACCTCCCTCCCACTCACTGCTTCCCTCTCCCAATCTGCCCCTCGCCACCTCCCTCCCACTCACTGCTTCCCTCTCCCAATCTGCCCCCTCGCCACCTCCCTCCCACTCACTGCTTCCCTCTTCCAATCTGCCCCCTCTCCACCTCCCTCCCAGTTACTGCTTCCCTCTCCCAATCTGCCCCCTCACCTCCTCCCTCCCACTCACTGCTTCCCTCTCCCAATCTGCCCCCTCGCCACCTCCCTCCCAGTTACTGCTTCTTTCTCCCAATCTGCCCCCTCACCTCCTCCCTCCCACTCACTGGTTCCCTCTCCCAATCTGCCCCCTCGCCACCTCCCTCCCACTCACTGCTTTCCTCTCCCAATCTGCCCCTCGCCACCTCCCTCCCACTCACTGCTTCCCTCTCCCAATCTGCCCCCTCACCTCCTCCCTCCCAGTCACTGCTTCCCTCTCCCAATCTGCCCCCTCGCCACCTCCCTCCCAGTTACTGCTTCCCTCTCCTAATCTGCCCCCTCACCTCCTCCCTCCCACTCACTGCTTCCCTCTCCCAATCTGCCCCCTCGCCACCTCCCTCCCACTCACTGCTTCCCTCTCCCAATCTGCCCCCTCGCCACCTCCCTCCCACTCACTGCTTCCCTCTCCTAATCTGCCCTCCCACCTCGTCCCACCCACTCACTGCTTCCCTCTCCCAATCTGCACCCTCGCCACCTCCCTCCCAGTTACTGCTTCCCTCTCCTAATCTGCCCCCTCGCCACCTCCCTCCCACTCACTGCTTCCCTCTCCCAATCTGCCCCCTCACCACCTCCCTCCCAGTCACTGCTTCCCTCTCCCAATCTGCTCCCTCGCCATCTCCCTCCCACTCACTGCTTCCCTCTCCCAATCTGCCCCCTCACCACCTCCCTCCCACTCACTGCTTCCCTCTCCCAATCTGCTCCCTCGCCACCTCCCTCCCACTCACTGCTTCCCTCTCCCAATCTGCCCCCTCGCCACCTCCCTCCCACTCACTGCTTCCCTCTCCCAATCTGCCCCCTCTCCACCTCCCTCCCACTCACTGCTTCCCTCTCCCAATCTGCACCCTCGCCACCTCCCTCCCAGTTACTGCTTCCCTCTCCTAATCTGCCCTCCCACCTCGTCCCTCCCACTCACTGCTTCCCTCTCCCAATCTGCCCCCTCTCCACCTCCCTCCAACTCACTGCTTCCCTCTCCCAATCTGCCCCCTCGCCACCTCCCTCCCACTCACTGCTTCCCTCTCCCAATCTGCTCCCTCGCCACCTCCCTCCCACTCACTGCTTCTCTCTCCCAATCTGCCGCCTCGCCTCCTCCCTCCCACTCACTGCTTCTCTCTCCCAATCTGCCGCCTCGCCTCCTCCCTCCCACTCACTGCTTCCCTCTCCCAATCTGCCCCCTCACCTCCTCCCTCCCACTCACTGCTTCTCTCTCCCAATCTGCCGCCTCGCCACCTCCCTCCCAGTTACTGCTTCCCTCTCCCAATCTGCCCCCTCACCTCCTCGCTCCCACTCACTGCTTCCCTCTCCCAATCTGCCCCCTCGCCACCTCCCTCCCACTCACTGCTTCCCTCTCCCAATCTGCCCCCTCACCTCCTCGCTCCCACTCACTGCTTCCCTCTCCCAATCTGCCCCCTCACCTCCTCGCTCCCACTCACTGCTTCCCTCTCCCAATCTGCCCCCTCACCTCCTCCCTCCCAGTTACTGCTTCCCTCTCCCAATCTGCCCCCTCACCTCCTCCCTCCCACTCACTGCTTCTCTCTCCCAATCTGCTCCCTCGCCACCTCCCTCCCAGTTACTGCTTCCCTCTCCCAATCTGCCCCCTCGCCATCTCCCTCCCACTCACTGCTTCCCTCTCCCAATCTGCCCCCTCGCCTCCTCCCTCCCACTCACTGCTTCCCACTCCCAATCTGCCCCCTCACCTTCTCCCTCCCACTCACTGCTTCTCTCTCCCAATCTGCCCCTCACCTCCTCCCTCCCAGTTACTGCTTCTCTCTCCCAATCTGCCCCCTCGCCATCTCCCTCCCACTCACTGCTTCCCTCTCCCAATCTGCCCCCTCACCTCCTCCCTCCCAGTCACTGCTTCCCTCTCCCAATCTGCCCCCTCGCCACCTCCCTCCCAGTTACTGCTTCCCTCTCCCAATCTGCCCCCTCGCCACCTCCCTCCCACTCACTGCTTCCCTCTCCCAATCTGCCCCCTCACCTCCTCCCTCCCACTCACTGCTTCCCTCTCCCAATCTGCCCCCTCGCCACCTCCCTCCCAGTTACTGCTTCTCTCTCCCAATCTGCTCCCTCGCCACCTCCCTCCCAGTTACTGCTTCCCTCTCCCAATCTGCCCCCTCACCTCCTCCCTCCCACTCACTGCTTCCCTCTCCCAATCTGCCCCCTCGCCACCTCCCTCCCAGTCACTGCTTCCCTCTCCCAATCTGCCCCCTCACCTCCTCCCTCCCACTCACTGCTTCCCTCTCCCAATCTGCCCCCTCGCCACCTCCCTCCCAGTTACTGCTTCCCTGTCCTAATCTGCCCCCTCACCTCCTCCCTCCCACTCACTGCTTCCCTCTCCCAATCTGCCCCCTCACCTCCTCCCTCCCACTCACTGCTTCCCTCTCCCAATCTGCCCCCTCGCCACCTCCCTCCCACTCACTGCTTCCCTCTCCCAATCTTCCCCCTCACCTCCTCCCTCCCACTCACTGCTTCCCTCTCCCAATCTTCCCCCTCTCCACCTCCCTCCCACTCACTGCTTCCCTCTCCCAATCTGCACCCTCGCCACCTCCCTCCCATTTACTGCTTCCCTCTCCTAATCTGCCCTCCCACCTCGTCCCACCCACTCACTGCTTCCCTCTCCCAATCTGCCCCCTCACCTCCCTCCCACTCACTGCTTCCCTCTCCCAATCTGCTCCCTCGCCACCTCCCTCCCACTCACTGCTTCCCTCTCCCAATCTGCCCCCCTCACCTCCTCCCTCCCACTCACTGCTTCCCTCTGCCAATCTGCCCCCTCGCCACCTCCCTCCCACTCACTGCTTCCCTCTCCCAATCTGCCCCCCTCACCTCCTCCCTCCCACTCACTGCTTCCCTCTCCCATCTGCCCCCTCGCCACCTCCCTCCCACTCACTGCTTTCCTCTCCCAATCTGCCCCCTCACCTCCCTCCCACTCACTGCTTCCCTCTCCCAATCTGCCCCCTCGCCACCTCCCTCCCACTCACTGCTTCCCTCTCCCAATCTGCCCCCTCACCTCCTCCCTCCCAGTCACTGCTTCCCTCTCCCAATCTGCCCCCTCGCCACCTCCCTCCCACTCACTGCTTCCCTCTCCCAATCTGCCCCCTCACCTCCTCCCTCCCACTCACTGCTTCCCTCTCCCAATCTGCCCCCTCACCACCTCCCTCCCACTCACTGCTTCCCTCTCCCAATCTGCCCCCTCACCTTCTCCCTCCCACTCACTGCTTCCCTCTCCCAATCTGCCCCCTCACCTCCTCCCTCCCAGTCACTGCTTCCGTCTCCCAATCTTCCCCCTCACCACCTCACTCCCACTCACTGCTTCCCTCTCCCAATCTGCCCCCTCACCACCTCCCTCCCACTCACTGCTTCCCTCTCCTAATCTGCCCCCTCGCCACCTCCCTCCAACTCACTGCTTCCCTCTCCCAATCTGCCCCCTCACCTCCTCCCTCCCACTCACAGCTTCCCTCTCCCAATCTGCCCCCTCACCACCTCCCTCCCACTCACTGCTTCCCTCTCCCATTCTGCCCCCTCTCCACCTGCCTCCCAGTTACTGCTTCCCTCTCCCAATCTGCTCCCTCGCCACCTCCCTCCCAGTTACTGCTTCCCTCTCCCAATCTGACCCCTCACCACCTCCCTCCCACTCACTGCTTCCCTCTCCCAATCTGCCCCCTCACCACCTCCCTCCCAGTTACTGCTTCCCTCTCCTAATCTGCCCCCTCGCCTCCTCCCTCCCACTCACTGCTTCCCTCTCCCAATCTGCCCCCTCGCCACCTCCCTCCCACTCACTGCTTCCCTCTCCCAATCTGCCTCCTCGCCACCTCCCTCCCACTCACTGCTTCCCTCTCCCAATCTGCCCCCTCGCCACCTCCCTCCCACTCACTGCTTCCCTCTCCTAATCTGCCCTCCCACCTCGTCCCACCCACTCACTGCTTCCCTCTCCCAATCTGCACCCTCGCCACCTCCCTCCCAGTTACTGCTTCCCTCTCCTAATCTGCCCCCTCGCCACCTCCCTCCCAGTTACTGCTTCCCTCTCCTAATCTGCCCCCTCGCCACCTCCCTCCCACTCACTGCTTCCCTCTCCCAATCTGCCCCCTCACCACCTCCCTCCCACTCACTGCTTCCCTCTCCCAATCTGCCCCCTCGCCACCTCCCTCCCACTCACTGCTTCCCTCTCCCAATCTGCCTCCTCGCCACCTCCCTCCCACTCACTGCTTCCCTCTCCCAATCTGCCCCCTCGCCACCTCCCTCCCACTCACTGCTTCCCTCTCCTAATCTGCCCTCCCACCTCGTCCCACCCACTCACTGCTTCCCTCTCCCAATCTGCACCCTCGCCACCTCCCTCCCAGTTACTGCTTCCCTCTCCTAATCTGCCCCCTCGCCACCTCCCTCCCAGTTACTGCTTCCCTCTCCTAATCTGCCCCCTCGCCACCTCCCTCCCAGTTACTGCTTCCCTCTCCTAATCTGCCCCCTCGCCACCTCCCTCCCACTCACTGCTTCCCTCTCCCAATCTGCTCCCTCGCCATCTCCCTCCCACTCACTGCTTCCCTCTCCCAATCTGTCCCCTCACCACCTCCCTCCCACTCACTGCTTCCCTCTCCCAATCTGCTCCCTCGCCATCTCCCTCCCACTCACTGCTTCCCTCTCCCAATCTGCTCCCTCGCCACCTCCCTCCCACTCACTGCTTCCCTCTCCCAACTGCCACCTCGCCTCCTCCCTCCCACTCACTGCTTCCCTCTCCCAATCTGCTCCCTCGCCATCTCCCTCCCAGTCACTGCTTCCCTCTCCCAATCTGCCCCCTCGCCACCTCCCTCCCAGTTACTGCTTCCCTCTCCCAATCTGCCCCCTCTCCACCTCCCTCCCACTCACTGCTTCCCTCTCCCAATCTGCACCCTCGCCACCTCCCTCCCATTTACTGCTTCCCTCTCCTAATCTGCCCTCCCACCTCGTCCCACCCACTCATTGCTTCCCTCTCCCAATCTGCACCCTCGCCACCTCCCTCCCAGTTACTGCTTCCCTCTCCTAATCTGCCCTCCCACCTCGTCCCTCCCACTCACTGCTTCCCTCTCCCAATCTGCCCCCTCTCCACCTCCCTCCAACTCACTGCTTCCCTCTCCCAATCTGCCCCCTCTCCACCTCCCTCCAACTCACTGCTTCCCTCTCCCAATCTGCACACTCGCCACCTCCCTCCCACTCACTGCTTCCCTCTCCCAATCTGCCCCCTCGCCACCTCCCTCCCAGTTACTCCTTCCCTCTCCTAAACTGCCCCCTCGCCACCTCTCTCCCACTCACTGCTTCTCTCTCCCAATCTGCCGCCTCGCCTCCTCCCTCCCACTCACTGCTTCCCTCTCCCAATCTGCCCCCTCACCTCCTCGCTCCCACTCACTGCTTCCCTCTCCCAATCTGCCCCCTCGCCACCTCCCTCCCACTCACTGCTTCCCTCTCCCAATCTGCCCCCTCACCTCCTCCCTCCCACTCACTGCTTCCCACTCCCAATCTGCCCCCTCACCTCCTCCCTCCCACTCACTGCTTCTCTCTCCCAATCTGCTCCCTCGCCACCTCCCTCCCACTCACAGCTTCCCTCTCCCAATCTGCCCCCTCGCCATCTCCCTCCCACTCACTGCTTCCCTCTCCCAATCTGCCCCCTCACCTCCTCCCTCCCAGTCACTGCTTCCCTCTCCCAATCTGCCCCCTCTCCACCTCCCTCCCAGTTACTGCTTCCCTCTCCCAATCTGCCCCCTCGCCACCTCCCTCCCACTCACTGCTTCCCTCTCCCAATCTGCCCCCTCACCTCCTCCCTCCCACTCACTGCTTCCCTCTCCCAATCTGCCCCCTCGCCACCTCCCTCCCAGTTACTGCTTCCCTCTCCCAATCTGCCCCCTCACCTCCTCCCTCCCACTCACTGCTTCCCTCTCCCAATCTGCCCCCTCGCCACCTCCCTCCCAGTTACTGCTTCCCTCTCCCAATCTGCCCCCTCGCCACCTCCCTCCCACTCACTGCTTCCCTCTCCCAATCTTCCCCCTCACCTCCTCCCTCCCACTCACTGCTTCCCTCTCCCAATCTTCCCCCTCTCCACCTCCCTCCCACTCACTGCTTCCCTCTCCCAATCTGCCCCCTCGCCACCTCCCTCCCAGTTACTGCTTCCCTCTCCCAATCTGCCCCCTCGCCACCTCCCTCCCACTCACTGCTTCCCTCTCCCAATCTGCACCCTCGCCACCTCCCTCCCACTCACTGCTTCCCTCTCCCAATCTGCACCCTCGCCACCTCCCTCCCATTTACTGCTTCCCTCTCCTAATCTGCCCTCCCACCTCGTCCCACCCACTCACTGCTTCCCTCTCCCAATCTGCACACTCGCCACCTCCCTCCCACTCACTGCTTCCCTCTCCCAATCTGCTCCCTCGCCACCTCCCTCCCACTCACTGCTTCCCTCTCCCAATCTGCCCCCCTCACCTCCTCCCTCCCACTCACTGCTTCCCTCTCCCATCTGCCCCCTCGCCACCTCCCTCCCACTCACTGCTTCCCTCTCCCAATCTGCCCCCTCACCTTCTCCCTCCCACTCACTGCTTCCCTCTCCCAATCTGCCCCCTCACCTCCTCCCTCCCACTCACTGCTTCCCTCTCCCAATCTGCCCCCTCACCACCTCCCTCCCAGTTACTGCTTCCCTCTCCCAATCTGCTCCCTCGCCACCTCCCTCCCAGTTACTGCTTCCCTCTCCCAATCTGACCCCTCACCACCTCCCTCCCACTCACTGCTTCCCTCTCCCAATCTGCCCCCTCACCACCTCCCTCCCAGTTACTGCTTCCCTCTCCCAATCTGCTCCCTCGCCACCTCCCTCCCAGTTACTGCTTCCCTCTCCCAATCTGCTCCCTCGCCACCTCCCTCCCACTCACTGCTTCCCTCTCCCAATCTTCCCCCTCACCACCTCCCTCCCACTCACTGCTTCCCTCTCCCAATCTGCCCCCTCGCCTCCTCCCTCCCACTCACTGCTTCCCTCTCCCAATCTTCCCCCTCACCACCTCCCTCCCACTCACTGCGTCCCTCTCCCAATCTGCACCCTCGCCACCTCCCTCCCACTCACTGCTTCCCTCTCCCAATCTGCCCCCTCACCTCCTCCCTCCCACTCACTGCTTCCCTCTCCCAATCTGCCCCCTCGCCACCTCCCTCCCACTCACTGCTTCCCTCTCCCAATCTTCCCCCTCACCACCTCCCTCCCACTCACTGCGTCCCTCTCCCAATCTGCCCCCTCGCCTCCTCGCTCCCACTCACTGCTTCCCTCTCCCAATCTGCCCCCTCACCTCCTCCCTCCCACTCACTGCTTCCCTCTCCCAATCTGCCCCCTCACCTCCTCCCTCCCACTCACTGCTTCCCTCTGCCAATCTGCCCCTCGCCACCTCCCTCCCACTCACTGCTTCCCTCTCCCAATCTGCCCCCTCACCTCCTCCCTCCCACTCACTGCTTCCCTCTCCCAATCTGCTCCCTCGCCACCTCCCTCCCACTCACTGCTTCCCTCTCCCAATCTGCCCCCTCGCCACCTCCCTCCCACTCACTGCTTCCCTCTCCCAATCTGCTCCCTCGCCACCTCCCTCCCACTCACTGCTTCCCTCTCCCAATCTGCTCCCTCGCCACCTCCCTCCCACTCACTGCTTCCCTCTCCCAATCTGCCCCCTAACCTCCTCCCTCCCAGTCACTGCTTCCCTCTCCCAATCTGCCCCCTCTCCACCTCCCTCCCACTCACTGCTTCCCTCTCCCAATCTGCCCCCTCACCACCTCCCTCCCACTCACTGCTTCCCTCTCCCAATCTGCCCCCTCGCCTCCTCCCTCCCACTCACTGCTTCCCTCTCCCAATCTGCCCCTCGCCACCTCCCTCCCACTCACTGCTTCCCTCTCCCAATCTGCCCCTTCACCTCCTCCCTCCCACTCACTGCTTCCCTCTCCCAATCTGCCCCCTCTCCACCTCCCTCCCACTCACTGCTTCCCTCTGCCAATCTGCCCCCTCTCCACCTCCCTCCCACTCACTGCTTCCCTCTCCCAATCTGCCCCCTCGCCTCCTCCCTCCAACTCACTGCTTCCCTCTCCCAATCTGCCCCCTCACCACCTCCCTCCCACTCACTGCTTCCCTCTCCCAATCTGCCCCTCGCCACCTCCCTCCCACTCACTGCTTCCCTCTCCCAATCTGCCCCCTCACCTCCTCCCTCCCACTCACTGCTTCCCTCTCCCAATCTGCCCCCTCACCTCCTCCCTCCCAGTTACTGCTTCTCTCTCCCAATCTGCCCCCTCGCCACCTCCCTCCCACTCACTGCTTCCCTCTCCCAATCTGCCCCCTCGCCACCTCCCTCCCACTCACTGCTTCCCTCTCCCAATCTGCCCCCTCACCTCCTCCCTCCCAGTTACTGCTTCTCTGTTCCAATCAGCCCCCTCTCCACCTCCCTCCCACTCACTGCTTCCCTCTCCCAATCTGCCCCCTCACCTCCTCCCTCCCACTCACTGCTTCCCTCTCCCAATCTGCCTCCTAACCTCCTCCCTCCCACTCACTGCTTCCCTCTCCCAATCTGCCCCCTCGCCACCTCCCTCCCACTCACTGCTTCCCTCTCCCAATCTGCCCCCTCGCCACCTCCCTCCCACTCACTGCTTCCCTCTCCCAATCTGCCCCCTCTCCACCTCCCTCCCAGTTACTGCTTCCCTCTCCCAATCTGCCCCCTCACCTCCTCCCTCCCACTCACTGCTTCCCTCTCCCAATCTGCCAACTCGCCACCTCCCTCCCAGTTACTGCTTCCCTCTCCCAATCTGCCCCCTCGCCACCACCCTCCCACTCACTGCTTCCCTCTCCCAATCTGCCCCCTCTCCACCTCCCTCCCACTCACTGCTTCCCTCTCCCAATCTGCCCCCTCTCCACCTCCCTCCCACTCACTGCTTCCCTCTCCCAATCTGCCCCCTCGCCACCTCCCTCCCACTCACTGCTTCCCTCTCCCAATCTGCCTCCTAACCTCCTCCCTCCCACTCACTGCTTCCCTCTCCCAATCTGCCCCCTCACCTCCTCCCTCCCAGTCACTGCTTCCCTCTCCCAATCTGCCCCCTCTCCACCTCCCTCCCACTCACTGCTTCCCTCTCCCAATCTGCCCCCTCACCTCCTCCCTCCCACTCACTGCTTCCCTCTCCCAATCTGCCCCCTCTCCACCTCCCTCCCACTCACTGCTTCCCTCTCCCAATCTGCCCCCTCACCACCTCCCTCCCACTCACTGCTTCCCTCTCCCAATCTGCCCCTCGCCACCTCCCTCCCAGTTACTGCTTCCCTCTCCCAATCTGCCCCTTCACCTCCTCCCTCCCACTCACTGCTTCCCTCTCCCAATCTGCCCCCTCGCCTCCTCCCTCCCACTCACTGCTTCCCTCTCCCAATCTGCCCCTTCACCTCCTCCCTCCCACTCACTGCTTCCCTCTCCCAATCTGCCCCCTCTCCACCTCCCTCCCACTCACTGCTTCCCTCTCCCAATCTGCCCCTTCACCTCCTCCCTCCCACTCACTGCTTCCCTCTCCCAATCTGCTCCCTCGCCACCTCCCTCCCACTCACTGCTTCCCTCTCCCAATCTGCCCCCTCGCCACCTCCCTCCCAGTTACTGCTTCCCTCTCCCAATCTGCTCCCTCGCCACCTCCCACCCACTCACTGCTTCCCTCTCCCAATCTGCCCCCTCGCCACCTCCCTCCCAGTTACTGCTTCCCTCTCCCAATCTGCCCCCTCGCCACCTCCCTCCCACTCACTGCTTCCCTCTCCCAATCTGCACCCTCGCCACCTCCCTCCCACTCACTGCTTCCCTCTCCCAATCTGCCCCCTCACCTCCTCCCTCCCAGTTACTGCTTCCCTCTCCTAATCTGCCCTCCCACCTCGTCCCTCCCACTCACTGCTTCCCTCTCCCAATCTGCCCCCTCGCCACCTCCCTCCCAGTTACTGCTTCCCTCTCCCAATCTGCCCCCTCGCCACCTCCCTCCCACTCACTGCTTCCCTCTCCCAATCTGCACCCTCGCCACCTCCCTCCCACTCACTGCTTCCCTCTCCCAACCTGCCCCCTCGCCACCTCCCTCCCACTCACTGCTTACCTCTCCCAATCTGCCCCCTCACCTCCTCCCTCCCAGTCACTGCTTCCCTCTCCCAATCTGCCCCCTCGCCACCTCCCTCCCAGTTACTGCTTCCCTCTCCCAATCTGCCCCCTCGCCACCTCCCTCCCACTCACTGCTTACCTCTCCCAATCTGCCCCCTCGCCTCCTCCCTCCCACTCACTGCTTCCCTCTCCCAATCTGCCCCCTCGCCACCTCCCTCCCACTCACTGCTTCCCTCTCCCAATCTGACCCCTCACCACCTCCCTCCCACTCACTGCTTCCCTCTCCCAATCTGCCCCCTCACCACCTCCCTCCCAGTTACTGCTTCCCTCTCCCAATCTGCCCCCCTCACCTCCTCCCTCCCACTCACTGCTTCCCTCTCCCAATCTGCCCCCTCGCCACCTCCCTCCCACTCACTGCTTCCCTCTCCCAATCTGCCCCCTCGCCACCTCCCTCCCAGTTACTGCTTCTTTCTCCCAATCTGCCCCCTCACCTCCTCCCTCCCACTCACTGCTTCCCTCTCCCATCTGCCCCCTCGCCACCTCCCTCCCACTCACTGCTTTCCTCTCCCAATCTGCCCCCTCGCCACCTCCCTCCCAGTTACTGCTTCTTTCTCCCAATCTGCCCCCTCACCTCCTCCCTCCCACTCACTGCTTCCCTCTCCCAATCTGCCCCCTCACCACCTCCCTCCCACTCACTGCTTCCCTCTCCCAATCTGCCCCCTCGCCACCTCCCTCCCAGTTACTGCTTCTTTCTCCCAATCTGCCCCCTCACCACCTCCCTCCCACTCACTGCTTCCCTCTCCCAATCTGCCCCCTCTCCACCTCCCTCCCAGTTACTGCTTCTCTGTCCCAATCAGCCCCCTCTCCACCTCCCTCCCACTCACTGCTTCCCTCTCCCATCTGCCCCCTCACCTCCCTCCCTCCCAGTTACTGCTTCCCTCTCGCAATCTGCCCCCTCGCCACCTCCCTCCCAGTTACTGCTTCCCTCTCCTAATCTGCCCTCCCACCTCGTCCCACCCACTCACTGCTTCCCTCTCCCAATCTGCCCCCTCGCCACCTCCCTCCCAGTTACTGCTTCCCTCTCCCAATCTGCCCCCTCGCCACCTCCCTCCCACTCACTGCTTCCCTCTCCCAATCTGCCCCCTCACATCCTCCCACCCACTCACTGCTTCCCTCTCCCAATCTGCCCCCTCACCTCCTCCCTCCCACTCACTGCTTCCCTCTCCCAATCTGCCCCCTCGCCACCTCCCTCCCAGTTACTGCTTCCCTCTCCCAATCTGCCCCCTCGCCACCTCCCTCCCAGTTACTGCTTCCCTGTCCTAATCTGCCCCCTCACCTCCTCCCTCCCACTCACTGCTTCCCTCTCCCAATCTGCCCCCTCGCCACCTCCCTCCCACTCACTGCTTCCCTCTCCCAATCTGCCCCCTCACCTCCTCCCTCCCACTCACTGCTTCCCTCTCCCAATCTGCCCCCTCACCTCCTCCCTCCCACTCACTGCTTCCCTCTCCCAATCTGCCCCCTCGCCACCTCCCTCCCACTCACTGCTTCCCTCTCCCAATCTGCCCCCTCGCCACCTCCCTCCCACTCACTGATTCCCTCTCCCATCTGCCCCCTCGCCACCTCCCTCCCACTCACTGCTTCCCTCTCCCAATCTGCCCCCTCGCCACCTCCCTCCCACTCACTGCTTCCCTCTCCCAATCTGCCCCCTCGCCACCTCCCTCCCACTCACTGATTCCCTCTCCCATCTGCCCCCTCGCCACCTCCCTCCCACTCACTGCTTCCCTCTCCCAATCTGCCCCCTCGCCACCTCCCTCCCACTCACTGCTTCCCTCTCCCAATCTGCCCCCTCGCCACCTCCCTCCCACTCACTGATTCCCTCTCCCATCTGCCCCCTCGCCACCTCCCTCCCACTCACTGCTTCCCTCTCCCAATCTGCCCCCTCTCCACCTCCCTCCCACTCACTGCTTCCCTCTCCCAATCTGCACCCTCGCCACCTCCCTCCCATTTACTGCTTCCCTCTCCTAATCTGCCCTCCCACCTCGTCCCACCCACTCACTGCTTCCCTCTCCCAACCTGCCCCCTCACCACCTCCCTCCCACTCACTGCTTACCTCTCCCAATCTGCCCCCTCGCCTCCTCCCTCCCACTCACTGCTTCCCTCTCCCAATCTGCCCCCTCGCCACCTCCCTCCCAGTTACTGCTTCTTTCTCCCAATCTGCCCCCTCACCTCCTCCCTCCCACTCACTGGTTCCCTCTCCCAATCTGCCCCCTCGCCACCTCCCTCCCACTCACTGCTTTCCTCTCCCAATCTGCCCCCTCACCACCACCCTCCCACTCACTGCTTCCCTCTCCCAATCTGCCCCCTCACCTCCTCCCTCCCAGTCACTGCTTCCCTCTCCCAATCTGCCCCCTCTCCACCTCCCTCCCACTCACTGCTTCCCTCTCCCAATCTGCCCCCTCGCCACCTCCCTCCCACTCACTGCTTCCCTCTCCCAATCTGCCCCCTCACCACCTCACTCCCACTCACTGCTTCCCTCTCCCAATCTGCCCCCTCGCCACCTCCCTCCCAGTTACTGCTTCCCTCTCCTAATCTGCCCCCTCGCCTCCTCCCTCCCACTCACTGCTTCCCTCTCCCAATCTGCCCCCTCGCCACCTCCCTCCCACTCACTGCTTCCCTCTCCCAATCTGCCCCCTCGCCACCTCCCTCCCACTCACTGCTTCCCTCTCCCAATCTGCCCCCTCTCCACCTCCCTCCCACTCACTGCTTCCCTCTCCCAATCTGCCCCTTCACCTCCTCCCTCCCACTCACTGCTTCCCTCTCCCAATCTGCCCCCTCGCCACCTCCCTCCCACTCACTGCTTCCCTCTCCCAATCTGCCCCCTCGCCACCTCCCTCCCACTCACTGCTTCCCTCTCCTAATCTGCCCTCCCACCTCGTCCCACCCACTCACTGCTTCCCTCTCCCAATCTGCACCCTCGCCACCTCCCTCCCAGTTACTGCTTCCCTCTCCCAATCTGCCCCCTCACCACCTCCCTCCCAGTTACTGCTTCCCTCTCCTAATCTGCCCCCTCGCCACCTCCCTCCCACTCACTGCTTCCCTCTCCTAATCTGCCCTCCCACCTCGTCCCACCCACTCACTGCTTCCCTCTCCCAATCTGCCCCCTCGCCACCTCCCTCCCACTCACTGCTTCCCTCTCCCAATCTGCCCCCTCGCCACCTCCCTCCCACTCACTGCTTCCCTCTCCCAATCTGCTCCCTCGCCATCTCCCTCCCACTCACTGCTTCCCTCTCCCAATCTGCCCCCTCACCACCTCCCTCCCACTCACTGCTTCCCTCTCCCAACTGCCACCTCGCCTCCTCCCTCCCACTCACTGCTTCCCTCTCCCAATCTGCCCCTTCACCTCCTCCCTCCCACTCACTGCTTCCCTCTCCCAACTGCCCCCTCACCACCTCCCTCCCACTCACTGCTTCCCTCTCCCAATCTGCCCCCTCACCACCTCCCTCCCACTCACTGCTTCCCTCTCCCAATCTGCCCCCTCACCTCCTCCCTCCCACTCACTTCTTCCCTCTCCCAATCTGCCCCCTCACCACCTCCCTCCCACTCACTGCTTCCCTCTCCCAATCTGCCCCCTCACCTCCTCCCTCCCACTCACTTCTTCCCTCTCCCAATCTGCCCCCTCACCTCCTCCCTCCCACTCACTGCTTCCCTCTCCCAATCTGCACCCTCGCCACCTCCCTCCCAGTTACTGCTTCCCTCTCCTAATCTGCCCTCCCACCTCGTCCCTCCCACTCACTGCTTCCCTCTCCCAATCTGCCCCCTCGCCACCTCCCTCCCACTCACTGCTTCCCTCTCCCAATCTGCCCCCTCGCCACCTCCCTCCCAGTTACTCCTTCCCTCTCCTAAACTGCCCCCTCGCCACCTCTCTCCCACTCACTGCTTCCCTCTCCCAATCTGCCCCCTCACCTCCTCCCTCCCACTCACTGCTTCTCTCTCCCAATCTGCCGCCTCGCCTCCTCCCTCCCACTCACTGCTTCCCTCTCCCAATCTGCCCCCTCACCTCCTCGCTCCCACTCACTGCTTCCCTCTCCTAATCTGCCCTCCCACCTCGTCCCACCCACTCACTGCTTCCCTCTCCCAATCTGCCCCCTCGCCACCTCCCTCCCAGTTACTGCTTCCCTCTCCTAATCTGCCCTCCCACCTCGTCCCACCCACTCACTGCTTCCCTCTCCCAATCTGCCCCCTCGCCACCTCCCTCCCAGTTACTGCTTCCCTCTCCCAACTGCCCCCTCACCACCTCCCTCCCACTCACTGCTTCCCTCTCCCAATCTGCCCCCTCACATCCTCCCGCCCACTCACTGCTTCCCTCTCCCAATCTGCCCCCTCACCTCCTCCCTCCCACTCACTGCTTCCCTCTCCCAATCTGCCCCCTCGCCACCTCCCTCCCAGTTACTGCTTCCCTGTCCTAATCTGCCCCCTCACCTCCTCCCTCCCACTCACTGCTTCCCTCTCCCAATCTGCCCCCTCGCCACCTCCCTCCCACTCACTGCTTCCCTCTCCCAATCTGCCCCCTCACCTCCTCCCTCCCACTCACTGCTTCCCTCTCCCAATCTGCCCCCTCACCTCCTCCCTCCCACTCACTGCTTCCCTCTCCCAATCTGCCCCCTCGCCACCTCCCTCCCACTCACTGCTTCCCTCTCCCAATCTGCCCCCTCGCCACCTCCCTCCCACTCACTGATTCCCTCTCCCATCTGCCCCCTCGCCACCTCCCTCCCACTCACTGCTTCCCTCTCCCAATCTGCCCCCTCTCCACCTCCCTCCCACTCACTGCTTCCCTCTCCCAATCTGCCCCTTCACCTCCTCCCTCCCACTCACTGCTTCCCTCTCCCAATCTGCCCCCTCGCCACCTCCCTCCCACTCACTGCTTCCCTCTCCCAATCTGCCCCCTCGCCACCTCCCTCCCACTCACTGCTTCCCTCTCCTAATCTGCCCTCCCACCTCGTCCCACCCACTCACTGCTTCCCTCTCCCAATCTGCACCCTCGCCACCTCCCTCCCAGTTACTGCTTCCCTCTCCCAATCTGCCCCCTCACCACCTCCCTCCCAGTTACTGCTTCCCTCTCCTAATCTGCCCCCTCGCCACCTCCCTCCCACTCACTGCTTCCCTCTCCTAATCTGCCCTCCCACCTCGTCCCACCCACTCACTGCTTCCCTCTCCCAATCTGCCCCCTCGCCACCTCCCTCCCACTCACTGCTTCCCTCTCCCAATCTGCCCCCTCGCCACCTCCCTCCCACTCACTGCTTCCCTCTCCCAATCTGCTCCCTCGCCATCTCCCTCCCACTCACTGCTTCCCTCTCCCAATCTGCCCCCTCACCACCTCCCTCCCACTCACTGCTTCCCTCTCCCAACTGCCACCTCGCCTCCTCCCTCCCACTCACTGCTTCCCTCTCCCAATCTGCCCCTTCACCTCCTCCCTCCCACTCACTGCTTCCCTCTCCCAACTGCCCCCTCACCACCTCCCTCCCACTCACTGCTTCCCTCTCCCAATCTGCCCCCTCACCACCTCCCTCCCACTCACTGCTTCCCTCTCCCAATCTGCCCCCTCACCTCCTCCCTCCCACTCACTTCTTCCCTCTCCCAATCTGCCCCCTCACCACCTCCCTCCCACTCACTGCTTCCCTCTCCCAATCTGCCCCCTCACCTCCTCCCTCCCACTCACTTCTTCCCTCTCCCAATCTGCCCCCTCACCTCCTCCCTCCCACTCACTGCTTCCCTCTCCCAATCTGCACCCTCGCCACCTCCCTCCCAGTTACTGCTTCCCTCTCCTAATCTGCCCTCCCACCTCGTCCCTCCCACTCACTGCTTCCCTCTCCCAATCTGCCCCCTCGCCACCTCCCTCCCACTCACTGCTTCCCTCTCCCAATCTGCCCCCTCGCCACCTCCCTCCCAGTTACTCCTTCCCTCTCCTAAACTGCCCCCTCGCCACCTCTCTCCCACTCACTGCTTCCCTCTCCCAATCTGCCCCCTCACCTCCTCCCTCCCACTCACTGCTTCTCTCTCCCAATCTGCCGCCTCGCCTCCTCCCTCCCACTCACTGCTTCCCTCTCCCAATCTGCCCCCTCACCTCCTCGCTCCCACTCACTGCTTCCCTCTCCTAATCTGCCCTCCCACCTCGTCCCACCCACTCACTGCTTCCCTCTCCCAATCTGCCCCCTCGCCACCTCCCTCCCAGTTACTGCTTCCCTCTCCTAATCTGCCCTCCCACCTCGTCCCACCCACTCACTGCTTCCCTCTCCCAATCTGCCCCCTCGCCACCTCCCTCCCAGTTACTGCTTCCCTCTCCCAACTGCCCCCTCACCACCTCCCTCCCACTCACTGCTTCCCTCTCCCAATCTGCCCCCTCACATCCTCCCACCCACTCACTGCTTCCCTCTCCCAATCTGCCCCCTCACCTCCTCCCTCCCACTCACTGCTTCCCTCTCCCAATCTGCCCCCTCGCCACCTCCCTCCCAGTTACTGCTTCCCTGTCCTAATCTGCCCCCTCACCTCCTCCCTCCCACTCACTGCTTCCCTCTCCCAATCTGCCCCCTCGCCACCTCCCTCCCACTCACTGCTTCCCTCTCCCAATCTGCCCCCTCACCTCCTCCCTCCCACTCACTGCTTCCCTCTCCCAATCTGCCCCCTCACCTCCTCCCTCCCACTCACTGCTTCCCTCTCCCAATCTGCCCCCTCGCCACCTCCCTCCCACTCACTGCTTCCCTCTCCCAATCTGCCCCCTCGCCACCTCCCTCCCACTCACTGATTCCCTCTCCCATCTGCCCCCTCGCCACCTCCCTCCCACTCACTGCTTCCCTCTCCCAATCTGCCCCCTCTCCACCTCCCTCCCACTCACTGCTTCCCTCTCCCAATCTGCACCCTCGCCACCTCCCTCCCATTTACTGCTTCCCTCTCCTAATCTGCCCTCCCACCTCGTCCCTCCCACTCACTGGTTCCCTCTCCCAATCTGCCCCCTCGCCATCTCCCTCCCACTCACTGCTTCCCTCTCCCAATCTGCCCCCTCGCCACCTCCCTCCCACTCACTGCTTTCCTCTCCCAATCTGCCCCTCGCCACCTCCCTCCCAGTTACTGCTTCCCTCTCCCAATCTGCCCCCTCACCACCTCCCTCCCACTCACTGCTTCCCTCTCCCAATCTGCCCCCTCACCTCCTCCCTCCCAGTCACTGCTTCCCTCTCCCAATCTGCCCCCTCACCACCTCCCTCCCACTCACTGCTTCCCTCTCCCAATCTGCCCCCTCGCCACCTCCCTCCCAGTAACTGCTTCCCTCTCCTAATCTGCCCCCTCACCTCCTCCCTCCCACTCACTGCTTCCCTCTCCCAATCTGCCCCCTCGCCACCTCCCTCCCAGTTACTGCTTCCCTCTCCTAATCTGCCCCCTCGCCTCCTCCCTCCCACTCACTGCTTCCCTCTCCCAATCTGCCCCCTCGCCACCTCCCTCCCACTCACTGCTTCCCTCTCCCAATCTGCCCCCTCGCCACCTCCCTCCCACTCACTGCTTCCCTCTCCTAATCTGCCCTCCCACCTCGTCCCACCCACTCACTGCTTCCCTCTCCCAATCTGCACCCTCGCCACCTCCCTCCCAGTTACTGCTTCCCTCTCCTAATCTGCCCCCTCGCCTCCTCCCTCCCACTCACTGCTTCCCTCTCCCAATCTGCCCCCTCACCACCTCCCTCCCACTCACTGCTTCCCTCTCCCAATCTGCCCCCTCACCTCCTCCCTCCCACTCACTGCTTCCCTCTCCCAATCTGCCCCTTCACCTCCTCCCTCCCACTCACTGCTTCCCTCTCCCAACTGCCCCTTCACCTCCTCCCTCCCACTCACTGCTTCCCTCTCCCAACTGCCCCCTCACCACCTCCCTCCCACTCACTGCTTCCCTCTCCCAATCTGCCCCTTCACCTCCTCCCTCCCACTCACTGCTTCCCTCTCCCAACTGCCCCTTCACCTCCTCCCTCCCACTCACTGCTTCCCTCTCCCAATCTGCCCCCTCGCCTCCTCCCTCCCACTCACTGCTTCCCTCTCCCAATCTGCCCCTTCACCTCCTCCCTCCCACTCACTGCTTCCCTCTCCCAACTGCCCCCTCACCACCTCCCTCCCACTCACTGCTTCCCTCTCCCAATCTGCCCCCTCACCACCTCCCTCCCACTCACTGCTTCCCTCTCCCAATCTGCACCCTCGCCACCTCCCTCCCAGTTACTGCTTCCCTCTCCTAATCTGCCCTCCCACCTCGTCCCTCCCACTCACTGCTTCCCTCTCCCAATCTGCCCCCTCGCCACCTCCCTCCCACTCACTGCTTCCCTCTCCCAATCTGCCCCCTCGCCACCTCCCTCCCAGTTACTCCTTCCCTCTCCCAATCTGCCCCCTCGCCACCTCCCTCCCACTCACTGCTTCCCTCTCCCAATCTGCCCCCTCGCCACCTCCCTCCCACTCACTGCTTCCCTCTCCCAATCTGCCCCCTCGCCACCTCCCTCCCACTCACTGCTTCCCTCTCCCAATCTGCCCCCTCACCTCCTCGCTCCCACTCACTGCTTCCCTCTCCCAATCTGCCCCCTCGCCACCTCCCTCCCACTCACTGCTTCCCTCTCCCAATCTGCCCCCTCACCTCCTCCCTCCCACTCACTGCTTCCCTCTTCCAATCTGCACCCTCGCCACCTCCCTCCCAGTTACTGCTTCCCTCTCCCAATCTGCCCCCTCACCTCCTCCCTCCCACTCACAGCTTCCCTCTCCCAATCTGCTCCCTCACCACCTCCCTCCCAGTTACTGCTTCCCTCTCCCAATCTGCCCCCTCGCCTCCTCCCTCCCACTCACTGCTTCCCTCTCCCAATCTGCCCCCTCGCCTCCTCCCTCCCACTCACTGCTTCCCTCTCCCAATCTTCCCCCTCACCTCCTCCCTCCCACTCACTGCTTCCCTCTCCCAATCTGCCCCCTCTCCACCTCCCTCCCACTCACTGCTTCCCTCTCCCAATCTGCCCCCTCACCTCCTCCCTCCCACTCACTGCTTCCCTCTCCCAATCTGCCCCCTCGCCACCTCCCTCCCAGTCACTGCTTCCCTCTCCCAATCTGCCCCTCGCCACCTCCCTCCCACTCACTGCTTCCCTCTCCCAATCTGCCCCCTCACCTCCTCCCTCCCACTCACTGCTTCCCTCTCCCAATCTGCTCCCTCGCCACCTCCCTCCCACTCACTGCTTCCCTCTCCCAATCTGCCCCCTCACCTCCTCCCTCCCACTCACTGCTTCCCTCTCCCAATCTGCCCCCTCACCTCCTCCCTCCCACTCACTGCTTCCCTCTCCCAATCTGCCCCCTCACCTCCTCCCTCCCACTCACTGCTTCCCTCTCCCAATCTGCCCCCTCACCTCCTCCCTCCCACTCACTGCTTCCCTCTCCCAATCTGCCCCCTCACCTCCTCCCTCCCACTCACTGCTTCCCTCTCCCAATCTGCTCCCTCGCCACCTCCCTCCCACTCACTGCTTCCCTCTCCCAATCTGCCCCCTCACCTCCTCCCTCCCACTCACTGCTTCCATCTCCCAATCTGCCCCCTCACCTCCTCCCTCCCACTCACTGCTTCCCTCTCCCAATCTGCTCCCTCGCCACCTCCCTCCCACTCACTGCTTCCCTCTCCCAATCTGCCCCCTCTCCACCTCCCTCCCACTCACTGCTTCCCTCTCCCAATCTGCCCCCTCACCTCCTCCCTCCCAGTTACTGCTTCCCTCTCCCAATCTGCCCCCTCTCCACCTCCCTCCCACTCACTGCTTCCCTCTCCCAATCTGCCCCTCGCCACCTCCCTCCCACTCACTCCTTCCCTCTCCCAATCTGCACCCTCGCCACCTCCCTCCAACTCACTGCTTCCCTCTCCCAATCTGCCCCCTCACCACCTCCCTCCCACTCACTGCTTCCCTCTCCCATTCTGCCCCCTCTCCACCTGCCTCCCAGTTACTGCTTCCCTCTCCCAATCTGCTCCCTCGCCACCTCCCTCCCAGTTACTGCTTCCCTCTCCCAATCTGCCCCTTCACCTCCTCCCTCCCACTCACTGCTTCCCTCTGCCAATCTGCCCCTCGCCACCTCCCTCCCACTCACTGCTTCCCTCTCCCAATCTGCCCCCTAACCTCCTCCCTCCCACTCACTGCTTCCCTCTCCCAATCTGCCCCCTCACCTCCTCCCTCCCACTCACTGCTTCCCTCTCCCAATCTGCTCCCTCGCCACCTCCCTCCCACTCACTGCTTCCCTCTCCCAATCTGCCCCCTCTCCACCTCCCTCCCACTCACTGCTTCCCTCTCCCAATCTGCCAACTCGCCACCTCCCTCCCACTCACTGCTTCCCTCTCCCAATCTGCCCCCTCACCTCCTCCCTCCCAGTTACTGTTCCCTCTCCCAATCTGCCCCCTCACCTCCTCCCTCCCACTCACTGCTTCCCTCTCCCAATCTGCTCCCTCGCCACCTCCCTCCCACTCACTGCTTCCCTCTCCCAATCTGCCCCCTCTCCACCTCCCTCCCACTCACTGCTTCCCTCTCCCAATCTGCCAACTCGCCACCTCCCTCCCACTCACTGCTTCCCTCTCCCAATCTGCCCCCTCACCTCCTCCCTCCCAGTTACTGCTTCCCTCTCCCAATCTGCCCCCTCTCCACCTCCCTCCCACTCACTGCTTCCCTCTCCCAATCTGCCCCCTCTCCACCTCCCTCCCACTCACTGCTTCCCTCTCCCAATCTGCCCCCTCTCCACCTCCCTCCCACTCACTCCTTCCCTCTCCCAATCTGCACCCTCGCCACCTCCCTCCCACTCACTGCTTCCCTCTCCCAATCTGCCCCTTCACCTCCCTCCCACTCACTCCTTCCCTCTCCCAATCTGCCCCCTCACCACCTCCCTCCCACTCACTGCTTCCCTCTCCCAATCTGCCCCCTCACCTCCCTCCCAGTCACTGCTTCCGTCTCCCAATCTTCCCCCTCGCCACCTCCCTCCCACTCACTGCTTCCCTCTCCCAATCTGCCCCTTCACCTCCCTCCCACTCACTCCTTCCCTCTCCCAATCTGCCCCCTCACCACCTCACTCCCACTCACTGCTTCCCTCTCCCAATCTGCCCACTCGCCACCTCCCTCCAACTCACTGCTTCCCTCTCCCAATCTGCCCACTCGCCACCTCCCTCCAACTCACTGCTTCCCTCTCCCAATCTGCCCCCTCACCTCCCTCCCAGTCACTGCTTCCGTCTCCCAATCTTCCCCCTCGCCACCTCCCTCCAACTCACTGCTTCCCTCTCCCAATCTGACCCCTCACCACCTCCCTCCCAGTTACTGCTTCCCTCTCCCAATCTGCCCCCTCACCACCTCCCTCCCAGTTACTGCTTCCCTCTCCCAATCTGCCCCCTCGCCTCCTCCCTCCCACTCACTGCTTCCCTCTCCCAATCTGCCCCTTCACCTCCTCCCTCCCACTCACTGCTTCCCTCTCCCAATCTGCCCCTCGCCACCTCCCTCCCACTCACTGCTTCCCTCTCCCAATCTGCCCCTTCACCTCCTCCCTCCCACTCACTGCTTCCCTCTCCCAATCTGCCCCCTCACCTCCTCCCTCCCACTCACTGCTTCCCTCTCCCAATCTGCCCCTCGCCACCTCCCTCCCAGTTACTGCTTCCCTCTCCCAATCTGCCCCCTCACCTCCTCCCTCCCACTCACTGCTTCCCTCTCCCAATCTGCCCCCTCTCCTCCTCCCTCCCACTCACTGCTTCCCTCTCCCAATCTGCCCCCTCTCCACCTCCCTCCCAGTTACTGCTTCCCTCTCCCAATCTGCCCCCTCGCCACCACCCTCCCACTCACTGCTTCCCTCTCCCAATCTGCCCCCTCGCCACCTCCCTCCCAGTTACTGCTTCCCTCTCCCAATCTGCCCCCTCACCTCCTCCCTCCCACTCACTGCTTCCCTCTCCCAATCTGCCCCCTCGCCACCTCCCTCCCACTCACTGCTTCCCTCTCCCAATCTGCCCCCTCACCTCCTCCCTCCCAGTCACTGCTTCCCTCTCCCAATCTGCCCCCTCTCCACCTCCCTCCCAGTTACTGCTTCCCTCTCCCAATCTGCCCCCTCGCCATCTCCCTCCCAGTCACTGCTTCCCTCTCCCAATCTGCCCCCTCACCTCCTCCCTCCCACTCACTGCTTCCCTCTCCCAATCTGCCCCCTCACCACCTCCCTCCCAGTTACTGCTTCCCTCTCCCAATCTGCCCCCTCGCCACCTTCTCCCAGTTACTGCTTCCCTCTCCCAATCTGCCCCCTCACCTCCTCCCTCCCACTCACTGCTTCCCTCTCCCAATCTGCCCCCTCACCTCCTCCCTCCCACTCACTGCTTCCCTCTCCCAATCTGCCCCCTCACCTCCTCCCTCCCACTCACTGCTTCCCTCTCCCAATCTGCCCCCTCGCCACCTCCCTCCCACTCACTGCTTCCCTCTCCCAATCTGCCCCCTCAACTCCTCCCTCCCACTCACTGCTTCCCTCTCCCAATCTGCCCCCTCGCCACCTCCCTCCCACTCACTGCTTCCCTCTCCCAATCTGCCCCCTCGCCACCTCCCTCCCACTCACTGCTTCCCTCTCCCAATCTGCCCCCTCACCTCCTCCCTCCCACTCACTGCTTCCCTCTCCCATCTGCCCCCTCGCCACCTCCCTCCCACTCACTGCTTTCCTCTCCCAATCTGCCCCCTCACCTCCCTCCCACTCACTGCTTCCCTCTCCCAATCTGCCCCCTCGCCACCTCCCTCCCAGTCACTGCTTCCCTCTCCCAATCTGCCCCCTCGCCACCTCCCTCCCACTCACTGCTTCCCTCTCCCAATCTGCCCCCTCACCACCTCCCTCCCACTCACTGCTTCCCTCTCCCAATCTGCCCCCTCACCTTCTCCCTCCCACTCACTGCTTCCCTCTCCCAATCTGCCCCCTCACCTCCTCCCTCCCAGTCACTGCTTCCGTCTCCCAATCTTCCCCCTCACCACCTCACTCCCACTCACTGCTTCCCTCTACCATCTGCCCCCTCGCCACCTCCCTCCAACTCACTGCTTCCCTCTCCCAATCTGCCCCCTCACCACCTCCCTCCCACTCACTGCTTCCCTCTCCCATTCTGCCCCCTCTCCACCTGCCTCCCAGTTACTGCTTCCCTCTCCCAATCTGCTCCCTCGCCACCTCCCTCCCAGTTACTGCTTCCCTCTCCCAATCTGCCCCTTCACCTCCTCCCTCCCACTCACTGCTTCCCTCTGCCAATCTGCCCCTCGCCACCTCCCTCCCACTCACTGCTTCCCACTCCCAATCTGCCCCCTCGCCACCTCCCTCCCACTCACTGCTTCCCTCTCCCAATCTGCCCCCTCACCTCCTCCCTCCCACTCACTGCTTCCCTCTCCCAATCTGCTCCCTCGCCACCTCCCTCCCACTTACTGCTTCCCTCTCCCAATCTGCCCCCTCTCCACCTCCCTCCCACTCACTGCTTCCCTCTCCCAATCTGCCCCCTCGCCACCTCCCTCCCACTCACTGCTTCCCTCTCCCAATCTGCCCCCTCACCTCCTCCCTCCCACTCACTGCTTCCCTCTCCCAATCTGCCCCCTCACCTCCTCCCTCCCACTCACTGCTTCCCTCTCCCAATCTGCCCCCTCACCTCCTCCCTCCCACTCACTGCTTACCTCTCCCAATCTGCCCCCTCACCTCCTCCCTCCCACTCACTGCTTCCCTCTCCCAATCTGCCCCCTCACCTCCTCCCTCCCACTCACTGCTTCCCTCTCCCAATCTGCCCCCTCGCCACCTCCCTCCCACTCACTGCTTCCCTCTCCCAATCTGCCCCCTCGCCACCTCCCTCCCAGTCACTGCTTCCCTCTCCCAATCTGCCCCCTCACCTCCTCCCTCCCACTCACTGCTTCCCTCTCCCAATCTGCTCCCTCGCCACCTCCCTCCCACTCACTGCTTCCCTCTCCCAATCTGCCCCCTCGCCACCTCCCTCCCACTCACTGCTTCCCTCTCCCAATCTGCCCCCTCGCCTCCTCCCTCCCACTCACTGCTTCCCTCTCCCAATCTGCCCCCTCACCACCTCCCTCCCACTCACTGCTTCCCTCTCCCAATCTGCCCCCTCGCCACCTCCCTCCCACTCACTGCTTCCCTCTCCCAATCTGCCCCCTCACCACCTCCCTCCCACTCACTGCTTCCCTCTCCCAATCTGCTCCCTCGCCACCTCCCTCCCACTCACTGCTTCCCTCTCCCAATCTGCCCCCTCGCCACCTCCCTCCCACTCACTGCTTCCCTCTCCCAATCTGCCCCCTCTCCACCTCCCTCCCACTCACTGCTTCCCTCTCCCAATCTGCCAACTCGCCACCTCCCTCCCAGTTACTGCTTCCCTCTCCCAATCTGCCCCCTCTCCACCTCCCTCCCACTCACTGCTTCCCTCTCCCAATCTGCCCCCTCGCCACCTCCCTCCCACTCACTCCTTCCCTCTCCCAATCTGCACCCTCGCCACCTCCCTCCCACTCACTGCTTCCCTCTCCCAATCTGCCAACTCGCCACCTCCCTCCCACTCACTGCTTCCCTCTCCCAATCTGCCCCCTCACCTCCTCCCTCCCACTCACTGCTTCCCTCTCCCAATCTGCCCCCTCACCTCCTCCCTCCCACTCACTGCTTCCCTCTCCCAATCTGCCCCCTCTCCACCTCCCTCCCACTCACTGCTTCCCTCTCCCAATCCGCCCCCTCTCCTCCCTCCCAGTCTCTGCTTCCCTCTCCCAATCTGCCCCCTCTCCACCTCCCTCCCACTCACTGCTTCCCTCTCCCAATCTGCCCCCTCACCTCCTCCCTCCCACTCACTGCTTCCCTCTCCCAATCTGCCCCCTCTCCACCTCCCTCCCACTCACTGCTTCCCTCTCCCAATCTGCCCCCTCGCCTCCTCCCACCCACTCACTGCTTCCCTCTCCCAATCTGCCCCCTCGCCACCTCCCTCCCACTCACTGCTTCCCTCTCCCAATCTGCCCCCTCACCTCCTCCCTCCCACTCACTGCTTCCCTCTCCCAATCTGCCCCCTCTCCTCCTCCCTCCCACTCACTGCTTCCCTCTCCCAATCTGCCCCCTCTCCACCTCCCTCCAACTCACTGCTTCCCTCTCCCAATCTGCCCCCTCGCCACCTCCCTCCCACTCACTGCTTCCCACTCCCAATCTGCCAACTCACCTCCTCCCTCCCACTCACTGCTTCCCTCTCCCAATCTGCTCCCTCGCCACCTCCCTCCCACTCACTGCTTCCCTCTCCCAATCTGCCCCCTCGCCACCTCCCTCCCACTCACTGCTTCCCTCTCCCAATCTGCCCCCACGCCACCTCCCTCCCACTCACTGCTTCCCTCTGCCAATCTGCCCCCTCGCCACCTCCCTCCCAGTTACTGCTTCCCTCTCCCAATCTGCCCCTTCACCTCCTCCCTCCCACTCACTGCTTCCCTCTCCCAATCTGCCCCCACGCCACCTCCCTCCCACTCACTGCTTCCCTCTCCCAATCTGCCCCCTCGCCACCTCCCTCCCACTCACTGCTTCGCTCTCCCAATCTGCCCCCTCGCTGTGGTGTTGGGTGTTCTGACACACAGATGAGCCAACACGGTTGTATATGGTACAACGCTATTTTATTCAAACTTACTATGTACAGTTTTGTCTTGACACTCTGCACGTGGGGGTTCCCTGTTTGTGATTTTGTAACAGCTCTTCTCTGTGTCTTTGTCCCCAGACCTACTGACTACCAGGTGTCGTGCTCGTGCTTTTTATGTGGTTGGTGTTCTTGTCTGTGATTGGTTGTGGTGTTGTGTGCTCTGATTTGCCTGTTGGTGTGTCCATCATGATGTGTGTGTTTGAATATCATGACATCCTTCCTTTTTACAAAAATATGTGCCTACGTGGTAATAAATATGATCGTGTCGTGAGTGCATCTAAGAGTGTGTGTGTGTCGTGTGCAGCATGTGCATATGACGGAACTATGTACATGGGGCGATGTCGGGTGCGTCACATGAACCAAGTTGTACCATAACATAACATGAATGCGAACGAGAGAAGAAAAAAAAAAAAACTTGAACAGTTGTCCAGTCAGACGACATCTGGAACGATAAACAACAACAGGTTATCATGTAAAATTGTGCAACTTGTTAGTCATATGAACGGTGTTATAAGTCCAGTCTAATGGGCTTGCGACGAGTTCGGGTTGACCGCCTCAAGGGTGGATCAAGAACCACCGGCTGCTGTGCAGGCATGGCCATGGGTGGCGATGGAAAGGGCATGATGTGCGGCAGCTCCACAAAGTCATCCTCGGAAGCCTGTTGAGGATCTGGCGTGTGCGTACTGTGTGGCTGTGAGCGTGGAAGTCGGCGAAGGGCGCTCCGATTGCGGCGACGCACTGAACCATCCGGCATGCGAACCAGGAACGAGCGGGGAGCCACTTGTCGGAGGACTTCGGCCGGTGCTGACCAGCCACCATACGGTTGATGGACGCGTACTTTGTCTCCGGAGGACAGGAGGGGCAGGTCCGTCGCTCGTGTGTCGTACCGACTTTTCTGGCGATCACGCTGCATTTGCATGTTCCGAAGAACCGTCTCATGGTCTGTTGTTGGTGCCAGGATGGAAGGTACCGTCGTCCTGAGGGAGCGACCCATTAGTAGCTGCGCTGGCGAGAGACCCGTGGATAGCGGGGCCGATCGATAGGCCAGCAAGGCGAGGTTAAAGTCCAATCCGGCAGCAGCCGCCTTGCACAGGAGCCGCTTGGCGATGTGGACACCCTTTTCAGCCTTTCCGTTCGATTGTGGATGTAGAGGGCTGGATGTCACATGAGTGAAACCATATGCTGCGGCAAAGGACGACCATTCACGGCTGGCGAAGCAGGGTCCATTGTCTGACATGACAGTCCTTGGAATGCCATAGCGAGCAAATGTTTCCTTGCAGGCCCCAATGACTGCGGACGACGTCAGATCATGGAGAGGCATGACTTCCGGGTAGTTTGAGAAGTAGTCTATAATAACGATGTAATCTCTGCCGAGCGCGTGAAATAGGTCAACACCCACCTTCGCCCAGGGGGACGTCACCATCACGTGTGGTAGAAGTGTCTCCGGAGGTTGCGCCGGCTGAAACCTGACAGGTTGTGCAGTTGAGCACCATGTTGGCTATGTCTTCATTAATACCCGGCCAATATACCGCCTCCCGGGCCCTTCGTCTGCATTTTTCGACGCCCAAGTGGCCTTCGTGTAGTTGATGAAGAATCATCTGGCGCACGCTGTGCGGAATAACGATCCTGTCTGATTTCATAAGGACCCCGTCTATGTTGGTAAGGTCATCTCGCACATTATAAAACTGGGGGCACTGCCCTTTGAGCCACCCTTCCGTCATGTGGCGCATCACTCGCTGCAGAAGGGGGTCAGTCGCCGTCTCTGCGCGTATGTGGGCCAGACTAGGATCATCAGCTGGCAGATTTGCTGCTGTCAGAGTTACGTGTGCCTCAATTTGACGCACGAACCCCTCCGCATCTGGTGGTGTGCTCACTGCTCGGGAAAGAGTGTCCGCCACGATGAGATCCTTCCCCGGAGTGTAGATCAGTTCGAAATCGTACCTCCTGAGTTTAAGTAAGATGCGCTGGAGGCGAGGAGTCATGTCGTTCAGGTCTTTGTTAATGATGTTGACCAGGGGGCGGTGGTCAGTTTCAACCGTAAATCGTGGCAGGCCATACACATAGTCGTGGAACTTGTCCAGTCCAGTTAACAAGCCCAGGCATTCTTTTTCTATTTGCGCGTAGCGCTGTTCGGTAGGGGTCATGGCTCGTGAAGCATATGCAACCGGGGCCCATGACGACGTGCTGTCTTTTTGCAGGAGTACCGCTCCAATACCAGATTGGCTGGCGTCTGTTGAGATCTTTGTAGGGCGAGTCGTGTCAAAGAACGCCAGCACTGGTGCCGTGACCAGTTTGTGCTTGAGCTCCTCCCATTCCCGCTGATGCGATTGGTGCCAGTTGAATTCTGTCGATTTTTTTACGAGATGGCGCATATTTGTTGTATGAGAAGCCAGGTTGGGAATGAACTTCCCAAGGAAGTTGACCATGCCCAGGAATCTTAGGACAGCCTTCTTGTCAGCCGGTCGTGGCATGGCTGTGATGGCGCTAACTTTGTCTGCATCGGGACGGACCCCTGACCTTGAGATGTGGTCCCCGAGGAATTTCAGCTCCGTCTGGCCGAAGGCACACTTCGCACGGTTGAGACGCAGGCCATTTTGTCGTATGCGGGTGAAGACACGTCGTAGACGATGCATGTGTTCCTGCGGAGTGGTGGACCAAATGATGATATCGTCCACATATACACGTACCCCTTCGATGCCTTCCATCATCTGCTCCATAATGCGGTGGAAAACTTCAGATGCTGAAATGATGCCGAATGGCATCCGGTTGTAGCAGAATCTGCCAAAAGGGGTGTTGAATGTGCATAGTCTTCGGCTGGCCGGGTCCAGTTGGATCTGCCAAAATCCTTTGGACGCATCCAATTTGGTGAATATTTTGGCTTGCGCCATCTCGCTGGTGAGGTCCTCTCGTTTCGGGATGGGATAGTGTTCCCGCATGATGTTGTTATTCAGATCTTTAGGATCTATACATATGCGGAGCTCGCCAGAGGGCTTCTTTACACAGACCATGGAGCTGACCCATGGCGTGGGCTCCGTGACCCTGGATAGGACCCCTTGGTCCTGAAGAACCTGCAGTTGTAACTTGAGGCGGTCTTTGAGTGGCGCAGGAACCCTGCGAGGTGCATGAACGACAGGGATGGCGTCCGGTTTGAGTCGAATCTTGTACGTGTATGGCAATGTCCCCATGCCTTCAAAAACCTCCTGGTTGTGAGCAAGGAGGGAATGGAGATTTGCGTGGAACTCAGCATCCGGGAAGTCGGATATCTCATCTGGAGAGAGAGACATAATGCGCTGTACCAGGTGAAGGACCTTACACGCCTGTGCGCCCAGTAACGAGTCCTTTGATGAGCCGACAACTTCGAAGGGGAGTGTGGCCATGTGCATCTTGTGAGTTACCTGTAGCTGGCAAGATCCTATGGACGGGATGACGTTCCCGTTATAGTCAACCATCTTGAGCCGGGATGGCGTGATGGGTGGTTTGACCTTCATGGCCTGGACTGCAGAATATGCAGTCAGGTTGGCGGATGCGCCGGTGTCCAGACGGAAGGTGACGCGCGATCGGTTGACCGTCAGGGTGGCACACCACTCATCGGCTGGATTGATGGCATTGACCTTGTTGACATCGATGACGGAAACGCGGAAGGCATCCTGGTCATCTGCATCACTTAACTGGAAGTCTTGATGCGTGGGCTGGACGGTCCTGACTTGTCTGCGAGATTGTCGAGGATGTGCCGGATCCATGGGTTGAGCCGAACGACAGTGGGCAGCGTAGTGGCCCATCTTGCCACATCTGAGGCACTGTCGGTTTTTTGCAGGACATTGCCCTTTTAAATGTAGAGCTCCACAATTGCCGCACGTCATGACGTCACGGCGTTCGTTGCGCCACTGCGCATGCGCAGTGCGATCTTGCGGTGGGCGCGCCTGCGCAGTGCGTCCCTCGTTGTGGCCGTTATTTTTGGCGCGCACCTGCGCGGGAGACCGCGAAAAGCGCGGGAAGCGGCCGCTGTCGTCCGGGCCGTGGGTCGGGAAGTAATCGACGGCCTGGATGCGTTCGACGTTGTGGGCGGCCTGGCTTGCCGATTCGACGGCTGGGGACCCCCTCCGTGCCAACTCGGACGCCTGAAATCGGGCAAAACGGCAGGTAGCATTTTCGTGGAGGACACAGGCTTCCACAGCAGACGCTAAGGTGAGGCTTTTTATTTTAAGAAGCTGCTGGCGTAGGCCACTAGAGGCAACGCCAAAAACAATCTGGTCCCTGATCATGGACTCTGTGGTGGTGCCGTAACCGCAGGACTGCGCTAGAATCCGGAGGTGCGTCAAGAAGGGTTGAAAAAGCTCCTCCTTACCTTGCAGGCGTTGCTGAAAGAGGTATCTTTCAAAACTTTCATTTACTTCAACTTTAAAGTGCTGGTCCAGTTTGAGGATGACCGTGTCATATTTGGATTGGTTTTCGCCTTCTTCGAACACCAGTGAGTTGAAGACGTCGACGGCGTGCTGACCTGCGTAGAAGAGGAGCATTGCAATCTTCGTTTCATCCGAGGCACTCTGTTTTTCGGTGGCACGGATGTACAGGTCAAATCGCTGCCTGAAGAGCTTCCAATTGGTACCTAGGTTCCCCGCGACTTGCAACGGCTGCGGTTTGTCGGTGCGGTCCATGTCCAGAATGGCAGGTTAGTAGGCAGGTATCGATCCACTCCTGTACCATGTGGTGTTGGGTGTTCTGACACACAGATGAGCCAACACGGTTGTATATGGTACAACGCTATTTTATTCAAACTTACTATGTACAGTTTTGTCTTGACACTCTGCACGTGGGGGTTCCCTGCTTGTGATTTTGTAACAGCTCTTCTCTGTGTCTTTGTCCCCAGACCTACTGACTACCAGGTGTCGTGCTCGTGCTTTTTATGTGGTTGGTGTTCTTGTCTGTGATTGGTTGTGGTGTTGTGTGCTCTGATTTGCCTGTTGGTGTGTCCATCATGATGTGTGTGTTTGAATATCATGACACTCGCCACCTCCCTTCCGCTCACTGCTTCCCTCTCCCAATCTGCCCCCTCGCCACCTCCCTCCCAGTTACTGCTTCCCTCTCCCAATCTGCCCCCTCGCCACCTCCCTTCCGCTCACTGCTTCCCTCTCCCAATCTGCCCCCTCGCCACCTTCCTCCCAGTTACTGCTTCACTCTCCCAATCTGCCCCCTCGCCACCTCCCTCCCACTCACTGCTTCCCTCTCCCAATCTGCCCCCTCGCCACCTCCCTCCCGCTCGCTGCTTCCCTCTCCCAATCTGGGTTACTGGGTTATGGGGATAGGGTGGAGGTGTTGACCTTGGGTAGGGTGCTCTTTCCAAGAGCCGGTGCACACTCGATGGGCCGAATGGCCTCCTTCTGCACTGCAAAACATAGAACATAGAAAAATACAGCACAGAACAGGCCCTTCGGCCCACGATGTTGTGCCGAACCTTTGTCCTAGATTAATCATAGATTATCATAGAATTTACAGTGCAGAAGGAGGCCACTCGGCCCATTGAGTCTGCACCGGCTCTTGGAAAGAGCACCCTACCCAAGGTCAACACCTCCACCCTATCCCCATAACCCAGTAACCCCACCCAACACTAAGGGCAAATTTGGACACTAAGGGCAATTTATCACGGCCAATCCACCTAACCTGCACATCTTTGGACTGTGGGAGGAAACCGGAGCACCCGAAGGAAACCCACGCAGACACGGAGAGGTTGTGCAGACTCCGCACAAAGTCTATGATAATCTATGATAATCTGCCCCCTCTCCACCTCCCTCCCACTCACTGCTTCCCTCTCCCAATCTGCCCCTCGCCACCTCCATCCCACTTGTTGCTTCCCTCTCATGGCCTTCCCACATGCCCTTTCCCTCGCTCCTGTACTCACTTCCTCCCCCTTGCCAACTCTCTTCTAATCCTCCATTCATAGAGAGGGATCAGGAGGAGTGATGAACGCGGTGGCAAGTGATTTAAAAAAAATGTTTTTAAAATATGTTTATTCAAATTTTCCAACAAAATTTTAACAAACCCCCCCCCCCCCCCATAACAAAAGGAAAAAGGAACACAAACACAACAATCGAAAATAATACAAAGCTGATACATTGGGTTTCCCCCGTATATAGTAACCCCCCATATGACATTCAAAGATACCCTTACGGAAGCCCCCCCCACCGACCCGAATACCCCCCTCGAAGGAGACCCCCCCCACCCTTGGGTTGCTGCTGCTGCTGACCTCCTCCTAGCGCTCCGCGAGATAGTCTAGGAACGGTTGCCACCGCCTGTAGAACCCCTGCGCAGACCCTCTCAAGGCAAACTTTATCCTCTCCAGCTTAATGAACCCTGCCATGTCATTTATCCAGACTTCCACACTAGGGGGCTTCGCGTCCTTCCATAATACCAAGATCCTTCGCCGGGCTACTAGGGACGCAAAGGCCAGAATACCGGCCTCTTTCGCCTCCTGCACTCCCGGCTCGTCCGTTACCCCAAATAATACCAACCCCCAACTCGGCTTGACCTGGACTTTCACCACCTTGGACATAGTCCTCGCGAAACCCTCCAGAACCCATCCAGTGCCGTGCACGACCAGAACATGTGGACGTGATTTGCAAGGCTTCCCGAGCACCTCCCACAACTGTCCTCCATCCCAAAGAACCTACTCAACCTCGCCCCTGTCATATGCGCTCTATGAGTAACCTTAAATTGTATTAAGCTGAGCCTGGCGCAAGAGGAAGAGGAGTTAACCCTACTCAGGGCATCTGCCCACAGACACTCATCTATCTCCTCCCCAAGCTCCTCCTCCCACTTACCCTTTAACTCCTCTACCGAGGCCCCCTCCTCTTCTTTCATCTCCTGCTAGATCGCCGAAACCTTGCCCTCTCCGACCCATACACCTGAAATCACCCTGTCCTGAATCCCCTGTGCCGGGAGCAACGGGAATTCCCTCACCTGCCGCCTCACAAATGCCCTCACTTGCATATACCTGAAAGCATTTCCCGAGGGTAACCCAAACTTCTCCTCCAGCGCCCCTAGGCTCGCAAACGTCCCATCTATAAACAGGCCCCCCATTCTTCTAATCCCTGCCCGATGCCTGCTCCGAAACCACCCATCCATCCTTCCCGGAACGAACCGATGGTTCTCCCGAATCGGGGACCAAACCGAGGCTCCCACCTCGCCCCTATGCCATCTCCATTGCCCCCAGATCTTCAACGTTGCCGCCACCACCGGACTCGTGGTGTACCTTGTCGGCGAGAGCGGCAGCGGTGCCGTCACCATCGCCCTCAGGCTCGTGCCCCTGCAGGACGCCATCTCCAACCTCGTCCACGCCGCCTTCTCTCCCTCCATTACCCACTTACGGATCATCGCCACGTTGGCTGCCCAATAATAGCCGCACAGATTCGGCAGCGCCAGCCCTCCCTGTCCCTGCTACGCTCCAGAAACACCCTCTTTACCCTCGGGGTCTTATTTGCCCACACAAAACCCATGATGCTCCTACCTACCCGTTTAAAAAAGGCCTTGGTAATCACAATGGGAAGGCACTGGAACACAAAGAGAAACCTCGGGAGGACCATCATTTTAACCGACTGTACTCTGCCCGCTAGCGAGAGCGGCAGCACATCCCATCTTTTGAAATCCTCCTCCATCTGCTCCACCAACCGCGTCAAATTGAGCTTGTGCAGGGCCCCCCAACTCCCAGCCACCTGGATCCCCAAGTACCGAAAGCTCCTTTCCGCCCTCTTCAACGGTAGGTCGTCTATCCCCCTTCCCTGGTCCCCTGGATGCGCCACAAAGAGCTCACTTTTCCCTACGTTGAGCTTATAGCCCGAGCAGTCCCCAAACTCCCTTAGGATCCGCATGACCTCCACCATCCCCTCCACTGGATCTGCCCATACAGCAACAGGTCGTCCGTATACAGCGACACCCGATGTTCCTCTCCCCCTCGGACCAATTCCCTCCATTTCCTGGATTCCCTTAGTGTCTTGGCCAAAGGCTCAATTGCCAATGCAAACAGCAAGGGGGACAGGGGGCACCCCTGCCTCGTCCCTCGGTACAGCCGAAAGTACTCCGACCTCCGCCGATTCGTAGCCACACTCGCCACCGGGGCTCTATATAGCAGCCTGACCCAGCTGATGAACCCCTCCCCGAACCCAAACCTCCGCAACACTTCCCAAAGATACTCCCACTCCACCCGGTCGAAGGCCTTCTCCGCGTCCATAGCTGCCACTATCTCCGCTTCTCCCTCCACCGATGGCATCATAATCACGTTGAGGAGCCTCCGCACATTAGTGTTTAGCTGCCTGCCCTGTACAAATCCCGTCTGGTCCTCATGGATCACCCCCGGGACACAGTCCTCAATTCTCGTAGCCAACACTTTTGCCAGCAACTTAGCATCCACATTGAGGAGCGAGATCAGTCTATACGACCCACATTGCAGTGGGTCCTTGTCCCGCTTCAGGATCAGAGAGATCAGCGCCCCGGACATTGTCGGGGGCAGGGTCACCCACCCCCACCCCCCCCTTGCCTCATTGAAAGTCCTCACTAGCAACGGGCCTAGCAGGTCCACATATTTCCTATAAAACTCGACCGGGAACCCATCTGGCCCCGGGGCCTTCCCCGCCTGCATGTTCCCCAATCCTTTAACCAGCTCCTCCAACCCAATTGGCGCCCCTAAACCAGCCACCTCCCGCTCCGCCACCCTCGGGAACCTCAGTTGATCCAAAAATCGTTGCATCCCCTCTTCCCCCGCTGGGGGCTCAGATCTGTACAGCTCCTCATTGAAGTCCTTGAATACCTCATTTACTCTCACCGCACTCCGCACCGTATTCCCCCGCTATCCTTAACTCCACCTATCTCCCTCGCTGCCTCCCTCTTACGAAGCTGGTGTGCCAGCATCCGGCTTGCCTTCTCCCCATACTCATACGTCGCCCCCTGTGCTTTCCTCCACTGTGCCTCTGCTTTCCCTGTGGTCAACAGGTCAAACTCCGTCTGGAGGCTTCGGCGCTCCCTGAGTAGTCCCTCCTCGGGGGCCTCTGCATATCTCCTGTCCACCCTTAAGATCTCCCCCACCAACCTCTCCCTCTCCCTGCCCTCTCTCTTCTCCCTGTGGGCCCTGATGGAGATTAACTCTCCCCTGACCACCACCTTCAACGCCTCCCAGACTACCCCCACCTGCACCTCTCCGTTGTCATTGGCCTCCAAATATCTCTTGATGCACCCCCGCACCCTCCCGCACACCTCCTCATCCGCCAACAATCCCACATCAAGACGCCACAGCGGGCGCTGGTCCCTCTCCTAACTCCAGCTCCACCCAGTGTGGGGCGTGGTCTGAGATGGCTATGGCCGAATACTCCGTTCCCTCCACTTTCGGGATTAGCGCCCTACTCAAAACAAATAAATCTATCCGGGAGTAAGCTCTATGTACATGGGAAAAGAATGGGAATTCCCTGGCCAGGGGCCTGGCCAACCTCCATGGATCCACTCCCCCCATCTGGTCCATCAACCCCCTGAGCACCTTGGCCGCAGCCGGCCTCTTCCCCGTCTTGGACCTAGAGCGATCCAGTGCTGGATCCAGCACCGTGTTGAAATCCTCCCCCATTATCAAGCTTCCTACCGCCAGTTCCGGAATCCGACCCAGCATGCGCTTCATAAATCCGGCATCATCCCAGTTCGGGGCGTATACGTTTACCAATACCCCCCACGCCCCCTGCAGCCTACCACTCACCATCACGTATCGACCTCCATTATCCACTACAATATTCTTTGCCTCAAACGACATCCGCTTCCCCACCAGTATTGCAACCCCTCTGTTCTTCGCATCCAGCCCCGAATGGTATACCTGTCCTACCCATCCCTTTCTCAACCTGACCTGGTCTGCCACCTTCAAATGTGTCTCCTGAAGCATGACCACGTCTGCCTTCAATCCCTTTAAGTGCGCGAACACTCGGGCCCTCTTAACCGGCCCATTCAGGCCCCTCACATTCCAAGTTATCAGCCGGATTGGGGGGCTTCTCACCACCCCCCCCTGCCGACTAGCCATCTCCTTTTCTAGGCCAGTCACGTGCCCGCGCCTCCCGCACCCTCCAGTCCCCCGGAAAGCAGACCCCCGCCCCGACCACCTCTCTTATTTCCAGTTCCCTTTTGGCCAATGCAGCAGCAACCCTATACCCCCCTCTTCCCCCCCCCTCCCCCCGCTAGATCCATATCTAGCTCTTTTGCTCCCCCCATAACACTCCCGTAAGTCAGCTGACTCCTGCTGACCCCGGCCTCTCCCGCCTTCCCATCGACCCCCCCAGTGTGGGAATCCCCCCTCCCCCTCCTCCCTGGCAGTCAGTGTGCGCTCCTCTCCAGTACCGCCCCCCCCCCCCCCCCTCCGACCCCCACCTCCGTCCTTCCCTAGCGCGGGGAAAAGCCCGCGCTTTCCTGAGCCGGCCTTATCTCAATTCCCCCATCCCCGGGGCTCCCCTCCCTCCAACACCGACGCCCACACTCTCCCACAGTCTCCCCATCAAATCCCTTCATCCATCCCCATCCAGCACCCAACCAAGGGAACATTCCCTACACGTAGTGAAAACCATATATACAGCAAACATCCCCCGCCCCCAACAACAAACCCTCAATTTGAGTCCAACTTTTCAGTCTGTATAAAGCTCCAAGCCTCCTCAGGCGTTTCAAAATAGTGGTGCCGACCCTGGAATGTGACCCACAATCGCGCTGGCTGCAGCATACCAAACTTCACCCCTTTCCGATGGAGCACCGCCTTAGCCCGATTAAAGCCAGCTCTCTTTTTGGCCACCTCTGCACTCCAGTCCTGGTAGATTCGGATCTCCGTGTTCTCCCACCTGCTGCTCCGTTCTTTCTTGGCCCATCTCGGGTCACACTCTCTGTCCATAAAGCGGTGAAACTTCACCACTACAGCCCTTGGCGGCTCGTTGGCCTTGGGTCTCCTTGCCAGGACCCGATGAGCCCCATCTAGCTCCAGAGGCTTCGGGAAGGCTCCCGCGCCCATCAGCGAATTGAGCATCGTGCTCACATATGCACCAGCATCGGGCTCCTCCAACCCTTCAGGGAGACCCAGAATCCAAAGATTCTTCCTCCTCGACCTATTCTCCAGGACCTCAAATCTTTCCGCCCACCTCTTGTGCAGCGCCTCGTGTGCCTCCACCTTCACCGCCAGGCCCAAGATCTCGTCCTCGTTCTCCGCACCTCTCGGATATCCGCCCCTTGGGCCCTCTAGGTCTCTACTAGCTTCTCAATCGCCGCCTTCAATGGCGCCAGCATTTCGGTTTTCAGCTCCTCAAAGCAGCGTCTAAGAAACCCCTGCTGCTCCTGCGACCACTGCGCCCATGCTGCTTGGTCTCCACCCGCCGCCATCTTGCTTTTTCTCCCTCTCACTTTTCGCTGCTCCAATATCCCTTTTTTCACCGCTCCACTCCTGGTCCAATCCATATACTGTCGGGGGGACCTTGCTGTCCCATTCCAGCGGATCCATATAAAACTGTCATTTGCATGGATTTTAGTATCATTAGCCGCTTTGACCTTCATGCTCCACCCATCCACAATGCCCTGCTCCTCCTACGCGGAAGTGTTGCAGGTGCAAATTCGTGCAAATATTTACAAGTGGGACCTTTGCGCAATGGCTAAGAAGGGGTAGAGGGAGGCTAAAAAAACTCTCAAAAATCCTCAAACATTGTAGGGCTTGCTGTGGGGGAGGGGGGGGGGGTGCAGGTGGCTGCCCGAGGCGGGGCAGGAGAAGGGAACATCTCAGTACCAAGTTCCTGGACTCAGATTTGTCCCCCTTGGGATCGGGGTGGCCTGGCTCAGACGGCTATTGTTGCAGTGTGTGTTTAAACTCACCCCTCTGGTGCTACCTACAGGCTCCTGGCTGTGTCATGATATCCACATTAACATATCATGGTGCAATCACACACACACTGATGGACAGGTAGGTGGACCAACCAACACACACACAACATCGCAGCCAATCACCAGTGAGAGCACACGCACTATAAAACAGGGAACACCACAGATCCCGCTCATTCTACCAGGAGATAGCTCAGAGCACAGAGCTCACAGCGTGCCACTCAGACATACACCATGTGCTGAGTGTCTCACTAAGGCAGTACTAGGGCTGGGTCCACAGGTTAGCTGGTAAAGTACGAACCACAGCCAGAAGTTAATAGTTATTATTGTACAGAATAATAAAACAGAGTTGTACCATCTACAACCGTGTTGGTTCGTTTGTGTATCGGAACACCCAACACGACATGATACCAGGTCTGGAAACTCGCCAGCGACTGTGAGACCTACCTGCACCTCTACAGAAACCCGCCATCCTGCGCCATGGAAACCATCAGCCCGCCGCAGCCGCTCCGGATCGCTGGAAATCTTGGCGTCAACTGGAAGCTGTTTAAACAGTGCTTCCAACTCTTCCTAGAAGCCACAGACAGGGAGAATGCATCGGACACCAGGAAGATCGCCTTCCTCCTCTCCACGGCGGGGCAACGCGCCATCCACATCTACAACTCCCTGGCATTCGCGGAAGGCGAGGACAAGACGAAGTACAAGACGGTCCTTCTAAAATTTGAGGAACACTTCAGCGTGGAAGTTAATGAGAGCTTCGAGAGGTACCTCTTCCAGCAGCGCCTGCAGGGGACGAATGAGCCTTTTCAATCTTATTTGACACACCTCCGTATCTTCGCTCAGTCCTGCGGCTATGAGGCCACCTCCGACTCTATGATTTGGGATCAGATAGATTTTGGGGTCACCTCGGACACCCTACGCCAGCAGCTCGTCAAAATAAAGCGCCTCACCCTAGCCACCGCCATCGAGACCTGCGTCCTCCACGAAAACGCGACCAGCCGGTACTCCCAATTCCAGGCGGCCGAATCGGCACGGCAGGGGTCCTACGATGCCGAGCGGGTCCAGTCGATCGAGTTCCTCCCGGCCCGCGGCCCGGACGAGAGCGGCCATTTCGCCAAAATGCGGCAAAAGAGGGGACGTCGACGCAGAGGGGCAGGATGCGCAGGCGCGCTCTACGCAGGACCGCACCGCGCAGGCGCGGTGGCGCAACGAACGCCATGACGTCACGACGTGAGGCAACTGTGGATCCGCACACTTAAAGCGGCAATGTCCGGCTAAAGCGCGACAATGCCTCCGCTGTGGCAGGGTGGGCCACTACGCTGCCTGCTGTCGAGCATCTCAACCTGCCAACTCCCAACAATTCCTCCAGCCTCGCAGGGACGTGCGGGCGATTCAGCCCCCATACACCGAGTCATACCCTGACAACGTGCAGACCGGTGATACCGATGACCGGGAACCCTTCCGCGTTGCGGTAATAAACAAGAACCGGATGTCCCCAAGTCGGACACATCAACCGATGCCAGTGCACAGCATTAATCCGGGCGATGAATGGTGTGCCACCCTAACGGTCAACCAATCGCCAGTCACATTCCGCTTAGACACTGGTGCCTCCGCCAATCTCATTGCATGGTCAGCCTTCCACACCTTGAAGGTTAAACCACCGATTCTGCCATCTCACTGTCAGCTGGTTGATTACAACGGTAACGTTATCCCGGCCATGGGGTCCTGCCAGCTCGAGGTTGCACACAATTCACATACAGCCACACTGTCTTTTGAGATAGTCAGATACTCAAAGGACTCTCTGTTAGGCGCACAGGCGTGCAAAATCCTCCACCCCGTTCAGCGGGTACACACTTTGTCTCCAGAAGGCACGTCCGATTTCCCGGATGCAGACTTTAGGGGACAGCTCCATTCGCTCCTCACCCACAACCAGGAGGTTTTCGAGGGCATGGGCACACTGCCCTGCACTTACAGAATACGGCTCAAACCGGACGCCACCCCGGTCATTCACGCACCTCGTAGAGTCCCAGCACCACTCAAGGACCGCCTCAAGCAGCAGCTGCAGGACCTGCAGGACCAAGGAGTGCTTTCCCGGGTCACGGAGCCCACGCCATGGGTCAGCTCCATGGTGTGCGTAAAAAAGCCCTCCGGCGAGCTCCGGATCTGCATCGACCCGAAAGACCTGAACAACAACATCATGAGGGAACACTACCCCATACCCAAATGGGAAGAAATCACGAGCGAAATGGCCCAGGCTAAAATTTTCACCAAGCTTGATGCCTCAAAAGGTTTTTGGCAGATTCAACTGGATCAGTCCAGCAGGAAGCTGTGCACCTTCAACACTCCCTTTGGCAGATACTGCTACAATAGAATGCCGTTTGGCATCATCTTGGCATCTGAGGTGTTTCATCGCATCATGGAACAGATGATGGAGGGCATCGAAGGGGTACGAGTCTATGTTGACGACGTCATCATCTGGTCCACCACACCACAGGAGCACATCAGTCGTCTCCAGCGTGTCTATGCACGGATACGAGATCACGGCCTGCGCCTCAACCGAGCCAAGTGCTCTGTTGGCCAAACTGAGCTGAAGTTTCTGGGGACCACATATCCCGGTCAGGGGTGCGTCCGGATGCCGACAAAGTGGCAGTTATTGCAGCCATGCCACAGCCGGCAGACAAGAAGGCAGTGCTACGCTTCCTAGGCATGGTCAACTTCCTGGGGAAGTTTATTCCCAACCTTGCCTCGCACACAACGGCTCTTCGCCACCTGGCCAAGAAGACAACGGAATTCCAATGGCTGCCCGCACACTAGAAGGAAAGGGAAGAGCTCAAGATCAAGCTCACCACCGCCCCGGTATTGGCGTTCTTCGACACCACTCGGGACACAAAGATCTCGACTGATGCCAGCCAGTCCGGCATTGGGGCGGTACTCCTGCAATGGGACGACACTGCATCATGGGCCCCGGTCGCCTATGCCTCGCGGGCCATGATCCCAACAGAACAGCGCTATGCGCAGATTGAAGAGGAGTGCCTGGGTTTGTTGACCTGCATCGACAAATTCCATGATTATGTGTATGGTCTTCCGCAGTTCACTGTGGGGACCGACCATCACCCCTGGTCGGCATCATTCAGAAGGACCTCAACGATATGACCCCTCGCCTCCAGCGCATTCTGCTCAAGCTCCGGAGGTACGACATCCAACTTGTCTACACCCCGGGAAAGGACCTCATCATCGTGGATGCCCTGTCCAGAGCAGTGAACACACCGCCCGAATCGGAGGGGTTTGTTTGTCAGGTCGACGCACAAGTAGCCTTCACATCGGCCAATCTGCTGGCTACTGATGCAAGTCTGGCCCATATTCACCGTGAGATTGCGGCTGATCCCCTTCTACAACGTGTGATGCGCCACATGACAGAAGGGTGGCTCAAGGGGCAGTGCCCACAATTCTACCATGTCCAGGACGACTTGGCCGTCATTGATGGTGTCCTCCTAAAATTGGGCCGGATTGTGATCCCACACAGCATGCACCGGCTTGTCCTCGAACAATTTCACGAAGGCCATCTCGGGGTTGAGAAGTGCAGACGGAGGGCCCGAGAAGCTGTGTACTGGCCGGGCATCAGCGACGACATCGCCAACATGGTGCTCAACTGCCCCACCTGCCAAAGGTTTCAGCCGGCGCAACCCCCTGAGACACTTCAGCCCCATGAGTTGGTCACGTCCCCCTGGGCAAAGGTGGGTGTGGACCTCTTTCATGCGCTCGGCAGGGACTACGTCATTATAATTGACTATTTTTCAAATTATCCGGAGGTCATACGCCTGCACGACTTGACATCATCAGCTGTCATCAGAGCATGCAAAGAAACCTTCGCTCGCCATGGAATTCCGCTCACCGTCATGTCTGACAACGGGCCCTGTTTTGCGAGCCAAGAATGGTCTTCTTTTGCCGCTTCATACGACTTCACACATGTGACGTCCAGCCCTTTGCATCCCCAGTCGAATGGCAAGGCGGAAAAGGGTGTCCATATCGTGAAGCGGATCCGCTGCAAGGCTGCTGATGCCGGATCTGACTTCTGTTTAGCCCTGTTGGCCTATCGCTCGGCCCCACTGTCCACGGGCCTCTCGCCAGCCCAGCTGTTGATGGGTCGCAGCCTCAGGACCACTGTGCCGTCCATTCATGTTCCTAAACCCGACCATGCTCCAGTACTGCAAAGGATGCGACAGCAGCGTGCTGAGCAGAAGGTGGCACATGGCGCTCAGGCAACTGATCTTCCTGCCCTGGCGCCTGGAGACAACGTCCGCATATACCTACCGGAGGGTGGCTGGTCGGCAACCGCCGAGGTTCTCCATCGCGTGGCTCCCCGCTCGTTCCTGGTTCGTCTGCCTGATGGCTCCATTCGCCGGCGTAATCGGCGGGCCCTTCGGCTGCTTCCGCGCTCGCTACGTGATCATGCACCGGTGCCACGCCTTCCTGTTGTCCCTGATGTCGACTTTGTTGAGCTTCCTGCCACTCTGCCTATTCCTCTCTCGCCCGTGGCCAGGCCCATTCCTCAGCCGGTGGTTCCAGACCCACCCTTGAGGCGGTCAACCCAAATTCGTCGCCCACCTACTAGACTGGAATTATGAGCCTGTTTGCACATTGGACTCACTGAATTGTTATGCAATACTGTTAACGTGTTTCTTTCTTGTTGTTCCAGAAGTTCTCTTTCGATGTTTGATGATTGCACTTGTTTTGTTCGTGGTACAACCTCGATGCTCTGTTGCACCGGACACCTTCCTATGTATATAGTTTAGCCTCATGTACATGTTGTAAATATTGCTCACACATACTCAGATGCACTCAATACACACCAATATTTATTACCATGTAGGCAAATATCCTTGTAAAAAGGGGGGATGTCATGATATCCACATTAACATATCATGGTGCAATCGCACACACACACTGATGGACAGGTAGATGGACCAACCAACACACACACAACATCGCAGCCAATCACCAGTGAGAGCACACACACTATAAAACAGGGAACACCACATTTCCCGTGCATTCTACCAGGAGATAGCTCAGGGCACAGAGCTCACAGCGTGCCACTCAGACATACACCATGTGCTGAGTGCATCACTAAGACAGTGCTAGGGCTGGGTCCACAGGTTAGCTGGTGAAGTACGAACCACAGCCAGATGTTAATAGTTATTATTGTACAGAATAATAAAACAGAGTTGTACCATCTACAACCTTGTTGGTTCGTTTGTGTATCGGACCACCCAACACGACAGGCTGCTCCCACTGCTGAGTGCTGCCTGTGTCCTTTAAATGCTCAGAGAGCCTCTGGCCATCTGGGAGCCCACCCAGGCCGCCCCTCTGGCCACCTTCATACTCCAGCTGCATCATCAAGGGGGTGGGCGTGGCCAAACTCAATCAGGGGACCACCAGGTGTTTACATTACTCAAAAGCGCTGCCCCACTGCAGAGGAAACAGGGGATCGGCAGAGCTCTTCCCAAACTGAGGACACCTGCACCGTGGTCTTTGGAACTTCCCTGGTTCTCTGCCCCTCTCAGGACAGAGGCCTCACCAATGACTGCCACCCCTCCGCATCACCAGCTGTCTCCTGGTGAGGTTGGCAGTGCTGACTGCCTCAGCCACCACCTCCCAAGTGCTGCTTAGGAGGGCACGTCTGCGGCCCACCCTGGGGAAGAGGCTGTCCCTCCACTCCTCAATGGCATAGGTCCGCCACGGGCTCCCTAACCTGGGAGCAGGTCTTCTGTCAGCCCTCTTCGTGACTGCAATGAGTGTCTGGTAAATGGGGCGATTAAAAACAGCTCCAGCTGTCAGGTTCTTTAGTGCTAACTCCAGCCCCAGTGGTTAGAACGCTGCTGGGCCGGGAATTGCTCTCAATTCACACCGACAGAATGCCGGCCCATTTGCATGTCATGACTTGCTTACCGAATAACGCCCCAACGGAAGTGCAAATCGCATGCTATTCAGACCAGGTGGCAACACTGAGGGAGCGTTTCGGCAATTCAGTGGACTGAAGTTAAAGTCCGCTGAACAGCACCAAGAAACAGCCCACTCATCAGGGCACCATTTTGTCTGGCAGCTCTGATCTCCCCCCACCCTTTCAGGCCCCCACCCCATTTGTTTGACCCTCCCCAACCTTGGGGAGGCCCATGGAATCACCCCTCAGCCCCTCTCTACTTGACAAGTCCTCCAAGGTGGCACTACCAAGGTGCCATGTTGGCAGTGCCATGGTGCCCAGGTGCAAGGGGAGTGCCACCTTTCCCTGTGCGCACCATATGGGGGTCACCAATAGCCGGGGAGACCCCTCAAGGGGCTGTTACGCCTGGTCCACATTTGCACGGAGCAGTACCAAAAAGTGTCCTGGCAACGTCTCCCAGGCATGGCCAGTGAGTCCCAGGTGCCCAGGGAACTCGGCATCAAGGTATTTAAATCAGCGAAGGCGAGATCCAGATCACGCCGGGCGGAGCGGATTGAGTGAGTTGGCATTGGCCTGGCGCCCAGCGTCGTGCCCGATTTGGGGCTCACCCGTTGCGCCTGGATCTGCAACCTTAGTCTCCCAAACGGAGGATTCCGACCAATGAATGACTCTATAGTGTAGTCACTGTTGTTCAGTCAGCTATTACACCAAGCAAGCGTGTCTCAGTCAGGAGAGGACAACAAATAGCGTGGGAAAGTGGTCTACTTTTATTTAAACCAGCGTTTCCACCTTCTATTGACGAGCACCACAGTCAGTTCCAAAGTCTGTTCATCAAGTCTCCACATGTGTGCACTCTTCATTCAGGTCAATGGATAATAATCAATAATTCGGGCGGGATTCTCCGACCCCCCGCCGGGTGGGAGAATCGCCGGGGGTCGGCGTGAATCCCGCCCCCGCCGTCCTGGCGTGAGTCGCGCCGTCCGCCTCGGAGAATGGTGGGGTCCGGCGCGACTCAATGGGCCCCGGGGCTGACCGAATTCTCTGGCCCGCGATGGGCCGAAGTCCCGCCCGTTCTTTGCCAGGCCCGCCGGCGTAAATTAGAGTAGGTCCCTTACCGGCGGGGCCTGGTGACGCGGGCGGGCTCTGTGGTTCTTGGGGGGTCGCGGGGGGATCTGGCCCTGGGAGGTGCCCCCACGGTGGCCTGGCCCGTGGTTGGGGCCCACCGATCCGCGGGCAGGCCTGTGCCGTGGGGGCACTCTATTGTTCCGCACAGGAGGCTGTGGCCTTCCGCCATTCCCGGTGCGGAAGCAAATCGCTCTGCGCATGCGCGGGGCTGACGCCAGCACGTGGTGGCACTCCCGCGCATGCGCTGACTCATGCCAACTCGCGCCGGCCGGCGGAGGCCCTTCGGCGCCGGTTGGCGTGGCACCAAGCCCCTTTCCCGCCGGCCGGCACGGCGCAAATCGCTCCAGGGCGGGCCTAGCCCCTGAAGGTGCGGAGAAGTCCGCACCTTTGGGGAGGTCCGACGCTGGAGTGGTTCACGCCACTCCATCCCGCCGGGACCCCCCGCCCCACCGGGTAGTGGAGAATCCCACCCGAGATCTCTGGTTAATGTTGTTGTCCCTAGCCCACGATGTTGTCCCTAGCTCACGGTGTTGTCCCTAACCCATGATGTTGTCCCTAACCCATGATGTTGTCCCTAACCCATGATGTTGTCCCTAACCCATGATGTTGTCCCTAGTCCACGATGTTGTCCCTAGCCCACAATGTTGTCCCTAGTCCACAATATTGTCCCTAGTCCACAATGTTGTCCCTAGCCCACAATGTTGCCCCTAGTCCACAATGTTGTCCCTAGCCCACGATGTTGTCCCTAGTCCACAATATTGTCCCTAGTCCACAATGTTGTCCCTAGCCCACAATGTTGCCCTAGTCCACAATGTTGCCCCTAGTCCACAATGTTGCCCCTAGTCCACAATGTTGTCCCTAGTCCACAATGTTGCCCCTAGTCCACAATGTTGTCCCTAGTCCACGATGTTGTCCCTAGCCCACAATATTGTCCCGAGTCCACAATGTTGTCCCTAGTCCACAATGTTGTCCCTAGCCCACAATGTTGGCCCTAGTCGACAATGTTGTCCCGAGTCCACAATGTTGTCCCTAGTCCACAATGTTGTCCCTAGCCCACAATGTTGGCCCTAGTCGACAATGTTGTCCCTAGCCCACGATGTTGTCCCTAGTCCACGACGTTGTCCCTAGCCCACAATGTTGCCCCTAGTCCACAATGTTGCCCCTAGTCCACAATGTTGTCCCTAGCCCACGATGTTGTCCCTAGCCCACGATGCTGTCCCTAGCCCACGATGTTGTCCCTAGCCCACAATGTTGCCCCTAGTCCACAATGTTGTCCCTAGTCCACGATGTTGTCCCTAGACCACGATGTTGTCCCTAGTCCATAATGTTGCCCCTAGTCCACAATGTTGTCCCTAGCCCACGATGTTGTCCCTAGCCCACAAAGTTGTCCCTAGTCCACAATATTGTCCCTAGTCCACAATGTTGTCCCTAGCCCACAATGTTGCCCCTAGTCCACAATGTTGTCCCTAGCCCACGATGTTGTCCCTAGTCCACAATATTGTCCCTAGTCCACAATGTTGTTCCTAGCCCACAATGTTGCCCTAGTCCACAATGTTGTCCCTAGTCCACGATGTTGTCCCTAGCCCACAATGTTGCCCCTAGTCCACAATGTTGTCCCTAGTCCACGATGTTGTCCCTAGCCCACAATGTTGCCCCTAGTCCACAATGTTGTCCCTAGTCCACGATGTTGTCCCTAGACCACGATATTGCCCCGAGTCCACGATGTTTTCCCTAGTCCACGATGTTGTCCCTAGCCCACAATGTTGCCCCTAGTCCACAATGTTGTCCCTAGCCCACAATGTTGTCCCTAATCCACGATGTTGTCCCTAGCCCACAATGTTGCCCCTAGTCCACAATATTGTCCCTAGCCCACAATATTGTCCCTAGTCCACAATGTTGTCCCTAGCCCACGATGTTGTCCCTAGCCCATAATGTTGCCCCTAGTCCACAATGTTGTCCCTAGCCCACGATGTTGTCCCTAGCCCACAAAGTTGTCCCTAGTCCACAATATTGTCCCTAGTCCACAATGTTGTCCCTAGCCCACAATGTTGCCCCTAGTCCACAATGTTGTCCCTAGCCCACGATGTTGTCCCTAGTCCACAATATTGTCCCTAGTCCACAATGTTGTTCCTAGCCCACAATGTTGCCCTAGTCCACAATGTTGTCCCTAGTCCACGATGTTGTCCCTAGCCCACAATGTTGCCCCTAGTCCACAATGTTGTCCCTAGCCCACGATGTTGTCCCTAGTCCACAATATTGTCCCTAGTCCACAATGTTGTTCCTAGCCCACAATGTTGTCCCTAGTCCACGATGTTGTCCCTAGCCCACAATGTTGCCCTAGTCCACAATGTTGCCCCTAGTCCACAATATTGTCCCTAGTCCACAATGTTGTTCCTAGCCCACAATGTTGCCCTAGTCCACAATGTTGTCCCTAGTCCACGATGTTGTCCCTAGCCCACAATGTTGCCCCTAGTCCACAATGTTGCCCCTAGTCCACAATGTTGTCCCTAGTCCACAATGTTGTCCCTAGTCCACAATGTTGCCCCTAGTCCACAATGTTGTCCCTAGCCCACGATGTTGTCCCTAGCCCACAATGTTGCCCCTAGTCCACAATGTTGCCCCTAGTCCACAATGTTGTCCCTAGCCCACAATGTTGCCCCTAGTCCACAATGTTGCCCCTAGTCCACAATGTTGCCCCTAGTCCACAATGTTGTCCCTAGCCCACAATGTTGCCCCTAGTCCACAATGTTGCCCCTAATCCACAATGTTGTCCCTAGTCCACAATGTTGTCCCTAGTCCACGACGTTGTCCCTAGCCCACGATGTTGCCCCTAGTCCACAATGTTGCCCCTAGTCCACAATGTTGCCCCTAATCCACAATGTTGTCCCTAGCCCACAATGTTGCCCCTAGTCCACAATGTTGCCCCTAGTCCACAATGTTGCCCCTAATCCACAATGTTGTCCCTAGCCCACGATGTTGTCCCGAGTCCATGACGTTGTCCCTAGTCCACGATGTTTTCCCTAGACCACGATATTGCCCCGAGTCCACGATGTTGCCCCTAGTCCACGATGTTGTCCCCAGCCCACGATGTTGCCCCTAGTCCACAATGTTGCCCCTAATCCACAATGTTGTCCCTAGTCCACAATGTTGTCCCTAGCCCACGATGTTGTCCCTAGTCCACAATGTTGCCCCTAGTCCACAATGTTGTCCCTAGCCCACGATGTTGTCCCTAGCCCACGATGTTGTCCCTAGCCCACGATGTTGTCCCTAGCCCACAAAGTTGTCCCTAGTCCACAATATTGTCCCTAGTCCACAATGTTGTCCCTAGTCCACGATGTTGTCCCTAGCCCACGATGTTGTCCCTAGTCCACAATGTTGTCCCTAGTCCACAATGTTGTCCCTAGCCCACAATGTTGCCCCTAGTCCACAATGTTGTCCCTAGCCCACGATGTTGTCCCTAGCCTACAATGTTGTCCCTAGCCCACGATGTTGTCCCTAGCCTACAATGTTGCCCCTAGTCCACAATGTTGTCCCTAGCCCACGATGTTGTCCCGAGTCCACAATGTTGTCCCTAGCCCACGATGTTGTCCCTAGTCCACGATGATGTCCCTAGCCCACAATGTTGCACCTAGTCCACAATGTTGTCCCTAGCCCACGATGTTGCCCCTAGTCCACGATGTTGTCCCTAGCCCACAATGTTGTCCCTAGTCCACAATGTTGTCCCTAGTTCACAATGTTGTCCCTAGCCCACAATGTTGTCCCTAGCCCACGATGTTGTCCCTAGCCTACAATGTTGCCCCTAGTCCACAATGTTGTCCCTAGCCCACGATGTTGTCCCGAGTCCACAATGTTGTCCCTAGTCCACAATGTTGTTCCTAGCCCACAATGTTGTCCCTAGTCCACAATGTTGTCCTCTAGCCCACAATGTTGCCCCGAGTCCACAATGTTGTCCCTAGCCCACAATGTTGTCCCTAGCCCACAATGTTGTCCCTAGCCCACAATGTTGTCCCTAGTCCACAATGTTGTCCTCTAGCCCACAATGTTGCCCCGAGTCCACAATGTTGTCCCTAGCCCACAATGTTGTCCCTAGTCCACAATGTTGTCCCTAGCCCACGATGTAGTCCCTAGTCCACGATGATGTCCCTAGCCCACGATGTTGTCCCTAGCCCACAATGTTGTCCCTAGCCCACGATGTTGTCCCTAGCCCACAATATTGCCCCTAGTCCACAATGTTGTCCCTAGCCCACAATGTTGTCCCTAGTCCACAATGTTGTCCCTAGCCCACAATGTTGTCCCTAGTCCACGACGTTGTCCCTAGCCCACGATATTGCCCCTAGTCCACAATGTTGTCCCTAGCCCACGATGTTGCCCCTAGTCCACAATGTTGTCCCTAGCCCACGATGTTGCCCCTAGCCCACGATATTGCCCCTAGTCCACAATGTTGTCCCTAGCCCACGATGTTGCCCCTAGTCCACAATGTTGTCCCTAGCCCACGATGTTGCCAATAGCCCACAATGTTGCCCCTAGTCCACAATGTTGTCCCTAGCCCACGATGTTGCCCCTAGCCCACGATGTTGCCCCTAGTCCACAATGTTGTCCCTAGCCCACGATGTTGCCCCTAGTCCCCAATATTGTCCCTAGCCCACGATGTTGTCCCTAGCCCACGATGTTGTCCCTAGCCCACAATGTTGCCCCTAGTCCACAATGTTGTTCCTAGTCCACGATGTTGTCCCTAGTCCACGATGTTTTCCCTAGTCCACGATGTTGTCCCTAGCCCACGATATTGCCCCTAGTCCACAATGTTGTCCCTAGTCCACAATATTGTCCCTAGCCCACAATATTGCCCCTAGTCCACAATGTTGTCCCTAGCCCACGATGTTGTCCCTAGCCCACGATGTTGTCCCTAGCCCACAATGTTGCCCCTAGTCCACAATGTTGTCCCTAGTCCACGATGTTGTCCCTAGACCACGATATTGCCCCTAGTCCACGATGTTTTCCCTAGTCCACGATGTTGTCCCTAGCCCACAATGTTGCCCCTAGTCCACAATGTTGTCCCTAGCCCACGATGTTGTCCCTAATCCACGATGTTGTCCCTAGCCCACAATGTTGTCCCTAGTCCACGATGTTGTCCCTAGACCACGATATTGCCCCTAGTCCACGATGTTTTCCCTAGTCCACGATGTTGTCCCTAGCCCACGATATTGCCCCTAGTCCACAATGTTGTCCCTAGCCCACGATGTTGTCCCTAATCCACGATGTTGTCCCTAGACCACGATATTGCCCCTAGTCCACGATGTTTTCCCTAGTCCACGATGTTGTCCCTAGCCCACAATGTTGCCCCTAGTCCACAATGTTGTCCCTAGCCCACGATGTTGTCCCTAATCCACGATGTTGTCCCTAGCCCACAATGTTGTCCCTAGTCCACGATGTTGTCCCTAGACCACGATATTGCCCCTAGTCCACGATGTTGTCCCTAGCCCACAATGTTGCCCCTAGTCCACAATGTTGCCCCTAGTCCACAATGTTGTCCCTAGCCCACAATATTGTCCCTAGTCCACAATGTTGTCCCTAGCCCACGATGTTGTCCCTAGCCCACAATGTTGCCCCTAGTCCACAATGTTGTCCCTAGCCTACGATGTTGTCCCTAGTCCACGATGTTGCCCCTAGTCCACAATGTTGCCCCTAGTCCACAATGTTGTCCCTAGCCCACGATGTTGTCCCTAGTCCACGATGTTGTCCCTAGTCCACGATGTTGTCCCTAGTCCACAATGTTGCCCCTAGTCCACAATGTTGTCCCTAGCCCACGATGTTGTCCCTAGCCCACAAAGTTGTCCCTAGTCCACAATATTGTCCCTAGTCCACAATGTTGTCCCTAGCCCACAATGTTGCCCCTAGTCCACAATGTTGTCCCTAGCCCACGATGTTGTCCCTAGTCCACAATATTGTCCCTAGTCCACAATGTTGTTCCTAGCCCACAATGTTGCCCTAGTCCACAATGTTGTCCCTAGTCCACGATGTTGTCCCTAGCCCACAATGTTGTCCCTAGTCCACGACGTTGTCCCTAGCCCACAATGTTGCCCCTAGTCCACAATGTTGCCCCTAACCCACAATGTTGCCCCTAGTCCACGATGTTTTCCCTAGTCCACGATGTTGTCCCTAGCCCACAATGTTGTCCCTAGTCCACGATGTTGTCCCTAGCCCACAATGTTGCCCCTAGTCCACGATGTTTTCCCTAGTCCACATGTTGTCCCTAGCCCACGATGTTGTCCCTAGTCCACGATGTTGTCCCTAGTCCACGATGTTGTCCCTAGACCACGATATTGCCCCTAGTCCACGATGTTTTCCCTAGTCCACGATGTTGTCCCTAGCCCACAATGTTGCCCCTAGTCCACAATGTTGTCCCTAGCCCACGATGTTGTCCCTAATCAACGATGTTGTCCCTAGCCCACAATGTTGTCCCTAGTCCACGATGTTGTCCCTAGCCCACGATATTGCCCCTAGTCCACGATGTTTTCCCTAGTCCACGATGTTGTCCCTAGCCCACAATGTTGCCCCAGTCCACAATGTTGCCCCTAGTCCACAATGTTGTCCCTAGCCCACAATATTGTCCCTAGTCCACAATGTTGTCCCTAGCCCACGATGTTGTCCCTAGCCCACAATGTTGCCCCTAGTCCACAATGTTGTCCCTAGCCTACGATGTTGTCCCTAGTCCACGATGTTGCCCCTAGTCCACAATGTTGCCCCTAGTCCACAATGTTGTCCCTAGCCCACGATGTTGTCCCTAGTCCACGATGATGTCCCTAGCCAAAATGTTGCCCCTAGTCCACAATGTTGTCCCTAGCCCACGATGTTGCCCCTAGTCCACGATGTTGTCCCTAGCCCACAATGTTGTCCCTAGCCCACGATGTTGTCCCTAGCCCACAATGTTGCCCCTAGTCCACGATGTTGTCCCAAGCCCACAATGTTGTCCCAAGCCCACAATGTTGTCCCTAGCCCATGATGTTGTCCCTAACCCATGATGTTGCCCCTAGTCCACAATGTTGACCCTAGTCCACGATGTTGTTCCCAAGGGGACATTAGTGAACCATGTGGGTTTTTACGACAATCGACAATGGTTTCATGGTCATCATTAGACTTTTTTTTTAAATACCGGATTTTTTATTGAATTCACATTTCACCACCTGCAGTGGGGGGATGTGAAACTGTGTTCCCAGAGCATTACTCTGGGTCTCTGGTTTGCTAGTCCAGTGACAATAACACCACACCACCGCCTCCCCTGTAAAACAGGGATTAACAAATAGAGCTCGATTGTCAATTCAACTGAGTTCAATCTTGTAGAAATTATGCTAAACTATCCACTGTTCTCATTAGGCTGTATTTGGGTTATTTCCTTATGTCTTAATTGTCACAACTAACTGCAACTACCTAATGGATGAAGCATAAAGAACAGCTGTATAATGTTCTTCTTGAAAACGTGGAACCGAATGAAATGCATAGAACATTTAACAGACTGAGGGGCATAAATGTTTGGGATTTGTAAATGCAGCTGAATAAGAGGTACATGTTTAAGGGTAATCAGCCATGATCCACGGACAGGCTCAGTGACCCTGATGGTCCTCTGCTCCTTTGCCTTATCTTTTTATGTTCTAAGGTTGTGAAGGGCACTTTAACAGAAGCATCAAGAAGTATTATTTTACACAGAGGGTGACTAACAACTGGAATGGATTGCTGCAATTAGCCATTGGGGCCAGATCCGAGACTCAGTTAAGAAACAATTAGATGCTGTAGCGAAGAGGGAGGAGGATTGTCATTCTGTAAGGATGAGATCAAATAAGCTGAAGCACCTTCATAGACATAGAAGTTACAGTGCAGAAGGAGGCCATTCGGCCCATCAAGTCTGCACTGGCCCTTACAAAGAACACCCTCAAGCCCACATCTCTACCCTATCCCCGTAACCTCCACTTAACCTTTTTGGACACTAAGGGCAATTTATCATGGCCAATCCACCTAACCTGCACATCTTTGGAATGTGGGGGGAAACCGGAGCACCCGGAGGAAACCCACGCAGACACGGGGAGAACATGCAGACTCCGCACAGACAGTGACCCAAGCCGGGAATCGAACCTGGGACCCTGGAGCTGTGAAGCAACTGTGCTAACCATGGTGTTACCGTGCTGCCTGAAGCAGCACTGCACAATGACTGCTGGGAGTCAGTTTTATATTTCAAATGCCCTTTGGGGGGGATGACATTTCTTTTAATCTGGAATTTAAGTTACTGATTTACTAATTTTGTACTTGTGTATCCATGACTCCGGTTGTCAGGTCTGGCATGTCAGCTGATGACCCATTCATGGCAGTAATTCTGATGAAATGGGCTTTTGGTGGTAGCTGTCCCTGTCAAGGGCATGAACGAGTTTGCTGCAACAGGAAACCCATAATGGAGGTTGGAAAGTTTAGCAGCCTACGACACCTTGTAAGGTAAAACATAACTTGTATATAGATTGATTCCATGAAATTTAGAACAAATTCACACAGTTCAAACATCTGTTTGTACGCTATAATAGTGATAGTATGTGTTTTTATTAGACCCTAGTTGTACAAATTTATGAGCAAGCGACACCTTCATAAATAAAAGGTGGTGTTTATAATATAGCGAAATATCGACTTACTGTGCTATTAACTCCCTTTACGCATATGTGAAAAGTAAATTGATGGGGTGGGTGATGGTTATTATAAAGTTAGGTGAATTGGACATTCTGAATTCTCCCTCTGTGTATCCGAACAGGGCGGGGACCAAAGTGTGGCGACTGGGGGATTTTCACAGTAACTTCATTGGAGTGTTAATGTAAGCCTGCTTGTGACAATAATAAAAATGATTACGGTCAAATATTTTCGACTTGAAATTTGTATCAGTAACCATTTAGCAGATTTTAAAATCCCTCAGAAACTTTTCACTAGGGAGTGTGTTAAACTATTGCTAAATATATCCTTGGTTTGACTATAAAGTAAGTTTTAGAGCTGTTGTATAAAACCACTTTCACAGCTTCTTAAGATGGCCAGTGCCGAATTAAAAAATAAACAGTGAGATGGAGCCACCTAGTGGTCACAGCGCTTCCACACCGGGTGTATGAGAATTTAAGGAATTGTAAGGGCCAGATAGCCACCATTGTACCGACGCTCACTCTGAGATTTTCATTCCTAAAATATGGAGTTGAGGTATCTATTTCCCTGGCTTGAAAACAGATATTTCCTTCTCTCATCCCTGTCTTCAAATCCCCAGGCCCTCATTCCTCCTCATCTGTGTACTATTAAAGTCCTCCCCATCTGGCCTCTTGATGGTCCCTGATTTTAATTGCTCCATCTTTGGCTACCAAGGCCTTAACCTCTGGGATCCTTCACTTGACCAAAAACATTGGGAGGAATTCTCCCATTTTGAGACTAAGTGCGGTGGTGGGCAGCTCCAGTCGCCCCTGTCCTGCTGCCTGAATATCAGCATTTGGAACCTCATTAATTATGTGCAGGCTAGTTCCGCTCCAAATCTCCTGGCGGCTGCTCCATCCGCCCACCCTCAGCTGGTGAGTTCAATGGTACCTGACGTCACATTTAAATATCAGTCCAACACACTCATATCATTCTCTCAAGCCCGTAGAGGATGTCAGGAAACCCAAATGAAAAGGGCTAGCAGCCTCAAGAAGAAGGCTTGCTAAAACTATACAAGGCCACATCTGAAATACTGCGAACAGTGTCGGTCCCCTTATCTAAGGAAAGATACACTGGCATTGGAGGCAGTCCAGAGAAGGTTCATCCCGTCTATGGAGGGATTTTTTTATGAGTGGAGGTTGAGTAGTTTGGGCCTGTACTCATTGGGGCGGCACGGTAGCACAGTGGTTAGTACTGTTGCTTCACAGCGCCAGGGTTCCGGGTTCGATTCCCGGCTTGGGTCACTGTCTGTGCGGAGTCTGCACTCCCTCCCCGTGTCTGCGTGGGTTTCCTCCGGGTGCTCCGGTTTCCTCCCACAGTCCAAACATGTGCGGGTGGATTGGTCACGCTAAATTGACCCGTAGTGTCCAAAGGTTAGGTGGGTTGCTGAGTTACAGGGATAGGGTGGAGGTGTGGGCTTAGGTAGGGTGTTCTTTCAGGGGCCGTTGTAGACTCAATGGGCCAAATGGCCTCCTTCTGTAATATCTATGATTCTATGAGTTTAGAAAATGAGAGGCAACCTTACTGAGACACATAGGATGCACATGGGGCTTGACAGGGTAGATGCTGAGAGATCTTTCTCCTTGTGGGAGAGTCAAGGACCATAGTGCATAATCTCAGAGTATGGGGTTCCCCATTTAAGACAGAGATGAGGAGGAATTTCTTCTCTCAGAAGTCAGTGAATATAGAACCGTAGAATTCCGACAGTGCAAAAGGAGGCTGAGTCCACACCGACCCTCTGAACGAGCATCCTACCTAGGCCCACTCCCCCGCCCTATCCCCATAACCCCACCTAACCACATGAGGGGCAGGCACCTTGACCTCTGTCAAGGTGCCCGACCTCCTCCAGGAGTCATGCCAGGGCCCTCTGCCACCCACAAGGAGCATGAGCATCAGCTGGACACCCCAGGGGGTTCCATTCAGGATACTCCAAATGCTTGCAGCCACTCACAGTGTGCAGCACAGTGACAAAGTGGTTCGCACTACTACCTCACAGCGCCAGGGACCCGAGTTTGGTTCCGACCATGGGTGACTGTGTGGAGTTTGCACATTCTCCCTGTACCTGGGTCGGTTTCCTCCCACAATCCAAAGATGTGCTTGTTGGGTGAATTTGCCATGCTAAATTGCCCCTTAGTATCCAAAGATGTGTTGGTGTGGTTACTATGCTGCGTGAATAGGGTGGGGGAACGTGCCTAGGTAGGGTGCTCTTTCGGAGGGTCGGTACAGACCCGATGGGCCGAATGGCCTCTTTCGGCACTGTATGGATTCTATGTAGCTGCCTATGCCTGCATTAACACCATCATCTCAATCCATTAAGGGTGCTTCCGTACCTGAACAGGAGACCTTTATGAATCCAGGCCCTTCCAGAGCTCAGGCCATAAAAGGACATCTGCCTCGCTCAGCACAGGAATCAGGATAGGCTGCATCCACCCCTGCTGTGATGTCGGGGCTGCAGTAGCCGTAGGGTTAGGAAAGTTAAACGGTTTTCATGTCATCTCAAGGTCAAGGGTGTTCTATTACTGTGAATAAATTGTACTTTTTGTAAACTATTCCATGGGCATTTGAATGGGCGACACAGCAGCACAGTGGTTGGCACTGTGGCTTCACAGCGCCAGTGTCCCGGATTCGATTGCCACATGGGTCACTGACTCTGCGGAGTCTGCACGTTCTCCCTGTGTCTGCGAGAGTTTCCTCCGGGTGCTCCGGTTTCCTCCCACAAGTCCCGAAATACATGCTGTTAGATGAATTGGATATTCTGAATTCACCCTCCGTGTACCCGAACAGGAGCCGGAGTGTGGCGACTAGGGGCTTTTCATAGAAGTTTTCATTGCAGTGTTAATGTAAGCCTACTTGTGACAAAAAAAAGATTATTAGATGATTCAGATGAAAGCATTTTGGTTTGGATCTTTGCAATCCCCTTATTCCGATGTTCAACCTTTATTACATTCGAAGTTTCCCCTTTTATCATTAACATTCATTGATGTCAACCTGAATGTCACTTGGTACTGTACCCCTTGTGTGTTGTCACAACTGGAAAACTTTAGAAATATTGGCATCTAAATATTGGGACAAGTTAAAAGTTTAAAGACTGGGGGTACAGTGTGTATTAAAAAGGACTTTGTTTTACTTCTCGGAAACAGAATGTGAGATTGATGAAGGAATGTGTTTATCAGTCTAGGCTAATGGACTGTGGTTTGACTGGGGAGGTCCCTGGGGAGTTAATGTGCGTTTGCAGCCCGCAGAGTTAATGGCCGGGATTCTCCCTTACCACGTCTGAGTTCTGACGCCGGTGCCAAAGTCGGCATGAGCGACTCCAGCGTCGGACCCAGCAAAAGTGCGCGAATTCGCCGCAACGGAAGGATGCAAGCACGGGCGTCACGGGACGCATGACGGTGTGACCCGGAATGGCGCCGCTGTCGCTGTTAAATTGATGCCATCAGCAGAGAAACGTCAACACGGGGAGAAGGCCGTCCGCCACGCGGCGGGTTCCAGGACCGGGACACCAAACGCTCCTGGACGCCGTGGAGCGGAGGAAGGAAGCCCTGTGTCCCGGACATGGCCGCAGGGTCGCTGCCAACACCAGCCGGTGCCTGTGGAGGGAGGTGGGAGACGCCATCAGCACCGTAGGGGTAATCCCCAGGCCCAGCAGCCAGTGCCACAAGAAGGTCAATGACCTAGTCAGGGCAGCCAGGGTGAGTACCACCCCAATGTGCCCTTGGCACCAACCCCCCCCCCCACATGTGGCACTCGGTACAGCCGTAGCTGAGACCCACAGGGCTGCACCCACCCATGCAGGCTGCATTGGCAGGATGGCCTCTGAGCCTATGCCAACACACACCCAACCGCTGGGCTGCAAGTATATGTCCGCCTAACCATGATCCTTCTCTCCTCCACCCCCCTTCCCCTCACCCTCACCCCCCCTTCCCCCGCCCTCACCCCCCCTTCCCCCACCCTCATTCTCCCTTCCCCCCACACTCAGCCCCCCTTCCACCACCCTCACCCCCCTTCCCCGTATCCTCACCCCCTCCCCCGCCCTCACCCCCTTCCCCGTATCCTCACCGCCCTTCCCCCCACCCTCACCCCCCTTCCCCCGCCCTCATTCTCCCTTCCCCCCACCCTCAGCCCCCTTTCCCCCACCCTCACCCCCCCTTCCCCGTATCCTCACCCCCTCCCCCGCCCTCACCCCCTTCCCCGTATCCTCACCCCCCTTCCCCCCACCCTCACCCCCCCTTCCCCCGCCCTCACCCCCCTTCCCCGTATACTCACCCCCTTCCCCCCGCCCTCACCCCCTTCCCCGTATCCTCATCCCCCCTTCCCCTCACCCTCACCCCCCTTCCCCCTGCCCTCACACCCTTCCCCGTATCCTCACCCCCCCTTCCCCCCGCCCTCACCCCCTTCCCCCCGCCCTCACCCCCCCTTCCCCCCACCCTTCCCCCGCCCTCATCCCCCTTCCCCCCCGCCCTCACCCTCCTTCACCGTACCCTCACCCCTTCCCTCATTCCCCCTTCCCTCATTCCCCCTTCCCTCATCCCCACTTCCCTCACCCCCTTCCCCCTGCCCTCCCCCTCCCCCTTCACTCACCCCCATCCTCCGCCCCCCCTCCCCGTACCCTCACCCCCTTCCCTCATTCCCCCTTCCCTCATCCCCCCTTCACCGTTTCCTCAACCCCCTTCCCCCTGCCCTAACCCCACCTAGTTCCTTACCCCCTTCCCTCATCCCCCTTCACTCATCCCCCTTCCCCTTGCCCTAACCCCCCCTTGTTCCTTACCCCCTTCCTTCAACCCCCTTCGCTCATCCCCCCTTCCCCGTTCCCTCATCCCCCTGCCCTAACCCCCCCTTCCCCCTTCCCCCCTTCCCTCACCCCCCTTTCCTCATCCACCCTTCCCCGTTCCCTCATGCCCCCTTCCCCCCTGCCCCCACCTCCCCCTCAGCCCGGTCTGCGTGTCTAACCATGCTGCCGCCTTGTGTATTGCAGGACCACACGGTGATGTGCCCGCCCCTGCGGATGCAGACCACCCCCAGGCCGTGCAGGGTGACCACAGGCCAGGGATCGACCCAGGCCATCAGGCGTAGGCCGCACCCATCCAGTGCCGGGGCCAGCACGACGCCGGGACTCATCCAGCGACGGGAAGGGCAGCCACACCAACAGCCCCCCATCCCAGTCCACCCAAGACACGATGAAACAGGACACCCACACTGATAACACCAACACCCAGGACACCCACGCCCAGGGCACACACGCCCAGGACACACACGCCCAGGACACTCACACAAAGGACACACACACCCAGGACACACACACCCAGGACACACACACCCAGGGCACACACACCCAGGGCACACACGCCCAGGACACCCACACCCAGGACACCCACACCCAGGACACTCACACCGAGGACACACACACCCAGGGTACACACACCCAGGGTACACCCACCCAGGGCACACACACCCAGGGCACACACACCCAGGGCACACACACCCAGGACACACACACCCAGGACACTCACACCGAGGACACACACACCCAGGGTACACACACCCAGGGTACACCCACCCAGGGCACACACACCCAGGGCACACCCACCCAGGGCACCGACACCCAGGGCACACACACCCAGGGCACACACACCCAGGACACACACACCCAGGACACTCACACAAAGGACACACACACCCAGGACACACACACCCAGGGCACACACACCCAGGGCACACACGCCCAGGACACCCACACCCAGGACACTCACACCGAGGACACACACACCCAGGGTACACACACCCAGGGTACACCCACCCAGGGCACACACACCCAGGGCACACACACCCAGGGCACCGACACCCAGGGCACACACACCCCGGGCACACACACCCAGGACACACACACCCAGGACACACACACCCAGGACACACACACCCAGGACACACACGCCCAGGGGACACACACCCAGGGCACACACACCCAGGGCACACACACCCAGGGCACACACACCCAGGGCACACACACCCAGGGTATACACGCCCAGGGTATACACGCCCAGGGTATACACACCCAGGGTACACACACCCAGGGTACACCCACCCAGGACACACACACCCAGGACACACACACCCAGGGCACACACACCCAGGACACCCACACCCAGGACACCCACGCCCAGGGCACACACGCCCAGGACACACACGCCCAGGACACACACGCCCAGGGCACACACACCCAGGACACACATGCCCAGGACACACATGCCCAGGACACCCACACTCAGGACACACACACCCAGGACACACACGCCCAGGGCACACACACCCAGGACACCCACACCCAGGGCACACACACCCAGGGTACACACACCCAGGGTACACCCACCCAGGACACACACACCCAGGGCACACACACCCAGGACACCCATACCCAGGGCACACACACCCAGGACACACACACCCAGGACACCCACACGCAGGGCACACACACCCAGGACGCACACACCCAGGACGCACACACCCAGGACGCACACACCCAGGACACACACACCCAGGACACATACACCCAGGACACACACACCCAGGACACACACACCCAGGGCACACACACCCAGGGCACACACACCCAGGGCACACACGCCCAGGACACCCACACCCAGGGCACACACACCCAGGACGCACACACCCAGGACACACACACCCAGGACACCCACACCCAGTGCACACACACCCAGCACGCACACACCCAGGATGCACACACCCAGGACGCACACACCCAGGGCACACACACCCAGGGCACCCACACCCAGGACACACACACCCAGGACACACACACCCAGGACACCCACACCCAGGGCACCCACACCCAGGGCACACACACCCAGGACACACACACCCAGGGCGCACACACGCCCAGGACACCCACACCCAGGGCACACACACCCAGGACACACACACCCAGGACACACACACCCAGGACACACACACCCAGGACACACACACCCAGGACACACACACCCAGGACACACACACCCAGGACACACACACCCAGGGCACACACACCCAGGGTATACACGCCCAGGGCACACACACCCAGGACACCCACAACCAGGGCACACACACCCAGGACACACACACCCAAGACACACACACCCAGGACACACACACCCAGGACACACACACCCAGCACACCCACACCCAGGACACCCACAACCAGGGCACACACACCCAGGACACACACACCCAGCATATCCAGGTCACACACACCCAGGACTCACACACGCAGGACACCCACACCCAGGACACACACACCCAGGACACACACACCCAGGGCACACACACCCAGGGTATACACGCCCAGGGCACACACACCCAGGACACCCACAACCAGGGCACACACACCCAGGACACACACACCCAAGACACACACACCCAGGACACACACACCCAGGACACACACACCCAGCACACCCACACCCAGGACACCCACAACCAGGGCACACACACCCAGGACACACACACCCAGCATATCCAGGTCACACACACCCAGGACTCACACACGCAGGACACCCACACCCAGGACACACACACGCAGGACACACACACCCAGGACACACACCCAGGACACCCACACCCAGGACACACATACCCAGGACATACACACCCAGGACACACACACCCAGGACACCCACACCCAGGACACCCACACCCAGGACACACACACCCAGGACACACACACCCAGGACACACATACCCAGGACAGACACACCCAGGACACACACCCAGGACACACACACCTAGGGCACAAACACCCAGGGCACACACACCCAGGACGCACACACCCAGGACGCACACCCAGGACACCCACACCCAGGACGCACACACCCAGGACACCCACACCCAGGACACGCATACCCAGGACACACACACCCAGGACACACACACCCAGGACACACACACCCAGGACACACACACCCAGGACACCCACACCCAGGACACCCACACCCAGGACACACACACATAGGACGCCCACACCCAGGACACACACACCCAGGGCACACACACCCAGGGCGCACACACCCAGGACGCACACACCCAGGACGCACACACCCAGGACGCACACACCCAGGACGCACACACCCAGGACGCACACACCCAGGACACCCACACCCAGGACACCCACACCCAGGACACCCACACATAGGACGCCCACACCCAGGACACACACACCCAGGACACACACACCCAGGACACACACACCCAGGACACACACACCCAGGACACACACACCCAGGACACACACACCCAGGACACACACACCCAGGACACACATACCCAGGACACACATACCCAGGACACACATACCCAGGACACCCACACCCAGGACACACACACCCAGGACACCCACACCCAGGACACCCACACCCAGGACACGCACACCCAGGACACGCACACCCAGGACACGCACACCCAGGACACGCACACCCAGGACACGCATACCCAGGACACACATACCCAGGACACACACACCCAGGACACACAAACCCAGGACACACACATCCAGGACACCCACACCCAGGACACACACACCCAGGACACACACACCCAGGACACACATACCCCGGACACACATACCCAGGACACCCACACCCAGGTTACACACACCCAGGTTACACATACCCAGGACACTCACACCCAGGACACTCACACCCAGGACACACACACCCAGGACACCCACACCCAGGGCACACACGCCCAGGACACACACGCCCAGGACACACACGCCCAGGACACTCACACAAAGGACACACACACCCAGGACACACACACCCAGGGCACACACACCCAGGGCACACACACCCAGGGTACACACACCCAGGACACTCACACAAAGGACACACACACCCAGGACACACACACCCAGGGCACACACGCCCAGGACACACACGCCCAGGACACACACGCCCAGGACACACACGCCCAGGACACACACGCCCAGGACACACACGCCCAGGACACACACGCCCAGGACACACACGCCCAGGACACTCACACAAAGGACACACACACCCAGGACACACACACCCAGGACACACACACCCAGGGCACACACACCGAGGACACACACACCCAGGGTACACACACCCAGGGTACACCCACCCAGGGCACACACACCCAGGGCACACACACCCAGGGCACACACACCCAGGGCACACACACCCAGGGCACACACACCCAGGGCACACACACCCAGGGTATACACGCCCAGGGCAAACACACCCAGGGTACACACACCCAGGGTACACCCACCCAGGACACACACACCCTTGGCACACACACCCAGGACACCCACACCCAGGACACACACACCCAGGGCACCCACGCCCAGGACACACACGCCCAGGGCACACACACCCAGGACACACATGCCCAGGACACCCACACCCAGGACACACACACCCAGGACACACACGCCCAGGGCACACACACCCAGGACACCCACACCCAGGGCACACACACCCAGGGTACACACACCCAGGGTACACCCACCCAGGACACACACACCCAGGGCACACACACCCAGGGCACCCACACCCAGGGCACACACACCCAGGGCACACACATCCAGGACACACACACCCAGGACACACACACCCAGGACACACACACCCAGGGCACACACACCCAGGACAGACACACCCAGGACACACACACCCAGGGTACACACACCCAGGGCACACACACCCAGGGCACACACACCCAGGACGCACACAACCAGGACACCCACACCCAGGACACACACACCCAGGACGCACACACCCAGGACGCACACACCCAGGACACCCACACCCAGGACACGCATACCCAGGACACACACACCCAGGACACACACACCCAGGACACACACACCCAGGAAACACACACCCAGGACACCCACACCCAGGACACACACACATAGGACGCCCACACACAGGACACACACACCCAGGGCACACACACCCAGGGCACACACACCCAGGACGCACACACCCAGGACGCACACACCCAGGACGCACACACCCAGGACGCACACACCCAGGACGCACACACCCAGGACGCACACACCCAGGACGCACACACCCAGGACACCCACACCCAGGACACCCACACATAGGACGCCCACACCCAGGACACACACACCCAGGGCACACACACCCAGGACACACACACCCAGGACACACACACCCAGGACACACATACCCAGGACACCCACACCCAGGACACACACACCCAGGACACCCACACCAGGACACCCACACCCAGGACACGCACACCCAGGACACGCACACCAGGACACGCATACCCAGGACACGCATACCCAGGACACACATACCCAGGACACACATACCCAGGACACACACACCCAGGACACACAAACCCAGGACACACACATCCAGGACACCCACACCCAGGACACACACACCCAGGACACACACACCCAGGGCACACACACCCAGGGCACACACACCCAGGGTACACACACCCAGGACACCCACACCCAGGACACCCACACCCAGGACACCCACGCCCAGGGCACACACACCCAGGACACACATACCCAGGACACCCACACCCAGGACACACATACCCAGGACACTCACACCCAGGACACACACACCCAGGACACCCACACCCAGGACACCCACACCCAGGACACCCACGCCCAGGGCACACACGCCCAGGACACACACGCCCAGGACACTCACACAAAGGACACACACACCCAGGACACACACACCCAGGGCACACACACCCAGGGCACACACGCCCAGGACACCCACACCCAGGACACTCACACCGAGGACACACAGACCCAGGGTACACACACCCAGGGTACTCCCACCCAGGGCACACACACCCAGGGCACACACACCCAGGGCACACACACCCAGGGCACACACACCCAGGGCACACACACCCAGGGCACACACCCCCAGGACACACACGCCCACGACACACACGCCCAGGGCACACACGCCCAGGACACACACGCCCAGGACACACACGCCCAGGACACACACGCCCAGGGCACACACACCCAGGGCACACACACCCAGGGCACACACACCCAGGGCACACACACCCAGGGTATACACGCCCAGGGCACACACACCCAGGGTACACACACCCAGTGTACACCCACCCAGGACACACACACCCAGGGCACACACACCCAGGACACACACACCCAGGACACACACGCCCAGGACACACACGCCCAGGGCACACATGCCCAGGACACCCACACCCAGGACACACACACCCAGGACACACACGCCCAGGGCACCACACACACCCAGGACACCCACACCCAGGGCACACACACCCAGGGTACACACACCCAGGGTACACCCACCCAGGACACACACACCCAGGGCACACACACCCAGGGCACACACACCCAGGGCACCCATACCCAGGGCACACACACCCAGGGCACACACATCCAGGACACACACACCCAGGGCACACACACCCAGGGCACACACACCAAGGACACACACACCCAGGGTACACACACCCAGGGTACACCCACCCAGGACACACACACCCAGGGCACACACACCCAGGGCACCCACACCCAGGGCACACACGCCCAGGGCACACACGCCCAGGACACACACGCCCACGACACACACGCCCAGGGCACACACGCCCAGGACACACACGCCCAGGACACACACGCCCAGGACACACACGCCCAGGACACACACACCCAGGACACCCACACCCAGGACACACACACCCAGGACAAACACACCCAGGACAAACACACCCAGGACACCCACACCCAGGGCACCCACACCCAGGGCACCCACACCCAGGGCACCCACACCCAAGGCACACACACCGGGGGCACACACACCCAGGACACACACGCCCAGGGCACACACGCCCAGGGCACACACGCCCAGGACACCCACACCCAGGGCACACACACCCAGGGCACACACACCCAGGGCACACACACCCAGGGCACACACACCCAGGGCACACACACCCAGGGCACACACGCTCAGGGCACACACGCCCAGGACACACACACCCAGGGTACACCCACCCAGGACACACACACCCAGGACACACCCACCCAGGACACCCACACCCAGGACACACACACCCAGGGCACTCACGCCCAGGGCACACACGCCCAGGGCACACACACCCAGGACACACACACCCAGGGCGCACACACGCCCAGGACACCCACACCCAGGGCACACACACCCAGGACACACACACCCAGGACACCCACACCCAGGACACCCACACCCAGGACACACACACCCAGGACACACACACCCAGGACACACACACCCAGGACACACACACCCAGGACACACACACCCAGGACACACACACCCAGGACACACACACCCAGGACACACACACCCAGGACACACACACCCAGGACACACACACCCAGGACACACACACCCAGGACACACACACCCAGGACACACACACCCAGGGCACACACACCCAGGGTATACACGCCCAGGGCACACACACCCAGGACACCCACAACCAGGGCACACACACCCAGGACACACACACCCAGGACACACATACCCAGGACACACACACCCAGGACACACACACCCAGGACACCCACACCCAGGACACACACACCCAGGACACACACACCCAGGACACACACACCCAGGACACACACACCCAGGACACACACACCCAGGACAGACACACCCAGGACACACACACCCAGGACACACACACCCAGGACACACACACCCAGGGCACACACACCCAGGGCACACACACCCAGGACACACACACCCAGCATATCCAGGTCACACACACCCAGGACTCACACACGCAGGACACCCACACCCAGGACACACACACGCAGGACACACACACCCAGGACACACACCCAGGACACCCACACCCAGGACACACAGACCCAGGACACACAGACCCAGGACACACAGACCCAGGACACACACACCCAGGACACACATACCCAGGACAGACACACCCAGGACAGACACACCCAGGACAGACACACCCAGGACACACACACCCAGGACACACACACCCAGGACACACACACCCAGGGCACACACACCCAGGGCACACACACCCAGGACACCCACACCCAGGGCACCCACACCCAGGACACCCACACCCAGGACACACACACATGCAGGACACACACACATGCAGGGCACACACACCCAGGGCACACACACCCAGGGCACACACACCCAGGGTATACACGCCCAGGGCACACACACCCAGGGTACACACACCCAGTGTACACCCACCCAGGACACACACACCCAGGGCACACACACCCAGGACACACACACCCAGGACACACACGCCCAGGGCACACATGCCCAGGACACCCACACCCAGGACACACACACCCAGGACACACACGCCCAGGGCACCACACACACCCAGGACACCCACACCCAGGGCACACACACCCAGGGTACACACACCCAGGGTACACCCACCCAGGACACACACACCCAGGGCACACACACCCAGGGCACACACACCCAGGGCACCCATACCCAGGGCACACACACCCAGGGCACACACATCCAGGACACACACACCCAGGGCACACACACCCAGGGCACACACACCAAGGACACACACACCCAGGGTACACACACCCAGGGTACACCCACCCAGGACACACACACCCAGGGCACACACACCCAGGGCACCCACACCCAGGGCACACACGCCCAGGGCACACACGCCCAGGACACACACGCCCACGACACACACGCCCAGGGCACACACGCCCAGGACACACACGCCCAGGACACACACGCCCAGGACACACACGCCCAGGACACACACACCCAGGACACCCACACCCAGGACACACACACCCAGGACAAACACACCCAGGACAAACACACCCAGGACACCCACACCCAGGGCACCCACACCCAGGGCACCCACACCCAGGGCACCCACACCCAAGGCACACACACCGGGGGCACACACACCCAGGACACACACGCCCAGGGCACACACGCCCAGGGCACACACGCCCAGGACACCCACACCCAGGGCACACACACCCAGGGCACACACACCCAGGGCACACACACCCAGGGCACACACACCCAGGGCACACACACCCAGGGCACACACGCTCAGGGCACACACGCCCAGGACACACACACCCAGGGTACACCCACCCAGGACACACACACCCAGGACACACCCACCCAGGACACCCACACCCAGGACACACACACCCAGGGCACTCACGCCCAGGGCACACACGCCCAGGGCACACACACCCAGGACACACACACCCAGGGCGCACACACGCCCAGGACACCCACACCCAGGGCACACACACCCAGGACACACACACCCAGGACACCCACACCCAGGACACCCACACCCAGGACACACACACCCAGGACACACACACCCAGGACACACACACCCAGGACACACACACCCAGGACACACACACCCAGGACACACACACCCAGGACACACACACCCAGGACACACACACCCAGGACACACACACCCAGGACACACACACCCAGGACACACACACCCAGGACACACACACCCAGGACACACACACCCAGGGTATACACGCCCAGGGCACACACACCCAGGACACCCACAACCAGGGCACACACACCCAGGACACACACACCCAGGACACACATACCCAGGACACACACACCCAGGACACACACACCCAGGACACCCACACCCAGGACACACACACCCAGGACACACACACCCAGGACACACACACCCAGGACACACACACCCAGGACACACACACCCAGGACAGACACACCCAGGACACACACACCCAGGACACACACACCCAGGACACACACACCCAGGGCACACACACCCAGGGCACACACACCCAGGACACACACACCCAGCATATCCAGGTCACACACACCCAGGACTCACACACGCAGGACACCCACACCCAGGACACACACACGCAGGACACACACACCCAGGACACACACCCAGGACACCCACACCCAGGACACACAGACCCAGGACACACAGACCCAGGACACACAGACCCAGGACACACACACCCAGGACACACATACCCAGGACAGACACACCCAGGACAGACACACCCAGGACAGACACACCCAGGACACACACACCCAGGACACACACACCCAGGACACACACACCCAGGGCACACACACCCAGGGCACACACACCCAGGACACCCACACCCAGGGCACCCACACCCAGGACACCCACACCCAGGACACACACACATGCAGGACACACACACATGCAGGACACACACACCCAGGACACCCACACGCAGGGCACACACACCCAGGACGCACACACCCAGGACGCACACACCCAGGACACACACACCCAGGACACACACACCCAGGACACACACACCCAGGACACACACACCCAGGGCACACACACCCAGGGCACACACGCCCAGGACACCCACACCCAGGGCACACACACCCAGGGCACACACACACAGGATACCCACACCCAGGGCACACACACCCAGGACGCACACACCCAGGACGCACACACCCAGGACACACACACCCAGGACACACACACCCAGGACACACACACCCAGGACACACACACCCAGGACACACACACCCAGGACACACACACCCAGGACACACACACCCAGGACACACACACCCAGGACACACACACACAGGACACACACGCCCAGGGCACACACGCCCAGGGTATACACGCCCAGGGCACACACACCCAGGACACCCACAACCAGGACACACACACCCAGGACACACACACCCAGGACACACACACCCAGGACACACATACCCAGGACACACACACCCAGGACACCCACACCCAGGACACCCACACCCAGGACACACACACCCAGGACACACACACCCAGGACACACACACCCAGGACACACATACCCAGGACAGACACACCCAGGACACACACACCCAGGACACACACACCCAGGGCACACACACCCAGGACACACACACCCAGCATATCCAGGTCACACACACCCAGGACTCACACACGCAGGACACCCACACCCAGGACACACACACGCAGGACACACACACCCAGGACACACACCCAGGACACCCACACCCAGGACACCCACACCCAGGACACACATACCCAGGACACACACACCCAGGACACACACACCCAGGACACACACACCCAGGACACACACACCCAGGACACACACACCCAGGACACACACACCCAGGACACGCATACCCAGGACACACACACCCAGGACACACACACCCAGGACACACACACCCAGGAAACACACACCCAGGACACCCACACCCAGGACACACACACATAGGACGCCCACACACAGGACACACACACCCAGGGCACACACACCCAGGGCACACACACCCAGGACACACACACCCAGGACGCACACACCCAGGACGCACACACCCAGGACGCACACACCCAGGACGCACACACCCAGGACACCCACACCCAGGACACCCACACATAGGACGCCCACACCCAGGACACACACACCCAGGGCACACACACCCAGGACACACACACCCAGGACACACACACCCAGGACACACATACCCAGGACACCCACACCCAGGACACACACACCCAGGACACCCACACCAGGACACCCACACCCAGGACACGCACACCCAGGACACGCACACCAGGACACGCATACCCAGGACACGCATACCCAGGACACACATACCCAGGACACACACACCCAGGACACACAAAGCCAGGACACACACATCCAGGACACCCACACCCAGGACACACACACCCAGGACACACACGCCCAGGACACCCACACCCAGGACACTCACACCGAGGACACACAGACCCAGGGTACACACACCCAGGGTACACCCACCCAGGGCACACACACCCAGGGCACACACACCCAGGGCACACACACCCAGGGCACACACACCCAGGGCACACACACCCAGGGCACACACGCCCACGACACACACGCCCAGGGCACACACGCCCAGGACACACACGCCCAGGACACACACGCCCAGGACACACACGCCCAGGACACACACACCCAGGACACACACACCCAGGACACACACACCCAGGACACACACGCCCAGGGCACACACACCCAGGGCACACACACCCAGGGCACACACACCCAGGGCACACACACCCAGGGCACACACACCCAGGGTATACACGCCCAGGGCACACACACCCAGGGTACACACACCCAGTGTACACCCACCCAGGACACACACACCCAGGGCACACACACCCAGGACACACACGCCCAGGGCACACACACCCAGGACACACATGCCCAGGACACCCACACCCAGGACACACACACCCAGGACACACACGCCCAGGGCACCACACACACCCAGGACACCCACACCCAGGGCACACACACCCAGGGTACACACACCCAGGGTACACCCACCCAGGACACACACACCCAGGGCACACACACCCAGGGCACCCATACCCAGGGCACACACACCCAGGGCACACACATCCAGGACACACACACCCAGGGCACACACACCCAGGGCACACACACCAAGGACACACACACCCAGGGTGCACACACCCAGGGTACACCCACCCAGGACACACACACCCAGGGCACACACACCCAGGGCACCCACACCCAGGGCACACACACCCAGGGCACACACACCCAGGGCACACACGCCCACGACACACACGCCCAGGGCACACACGCCCAGGACACACACGCCCAGGACACACACGCCCAGGACACACACGCCCAGGACACACACGCCCAGGACAGACACACCCAGGACACCCACACCCAGGACACACACACCCAGGACAAACACACCCAGGACAAACACACCCAGGACACCCACACCCAGGGCACCCACACCCAGGGCACCCACACCCAAGGCACACACACCGGGGGCACACACACCCAGGACACACACGCCCAGGGCACACACGCCCAGGGCACACACGCCCAGGACACCCACACCCAGGACACACACACCCAGGGCACACACACCCAGGGCACACACGCTCAGGGCACACACGCCCAGGACACACACACCCAGGGTACACCCACCCAGGACACACACACCCAGGACACACACACCCAGGACACACCCACCCAGGACACCCACAGCCAGGACACACACACCCAGGGCACTCACGCCCAGGGCACACACGCCCAGGGCACACACACCCAGGGCACACACACCCAGGACACACACACCCAGGGCGCACACACGCCCAGGACACCCACACCCAGGGCACACACACCCAGGACACACACACCCAGGACACCCACACCCAGGACACCCACACCCAGGACACCCACACCCAGGACACACACACCCAGGACACACACACCCAGGACACACACACCCAGGACACACACACCCAGGACACACACACCCAGGGCACACACACCCAGGGCACACACACCCAGGGTATACACGCCCAGGGCACACACACCCAGGACACACACACCCAGGACACACACACCCAGGGCACACACACCCAGGGCACACACACCCAGGACACACACACCCAGCATATCCAGGTCACACACACCCAGGACTCACACACGCAGGACACCCACACCCAGGACACACACACGCAGGACACACACACCCAGGACACACACCCAGGACACCCACACCCAGGACACACATACCCAGGACACACAGACCCAGGACACACAGACCCAGGACACACACACCCAGGACACACACACCCAGGACACACATACCCAGGACAGACACACCCAGGACACACACACCCAGGACACACACACCCAGGACACACACACCCAGGACACACACACCCAGGGCACACACACCCAGGACACCCACACCCAGGGCACCCACACCCAGGACACCCACACCCAGGACACACACACATGCAGGACACACACACCCAGGACACCCACACGCAGGGCACACACACCCAGGACGCACACACCCAGGACGCACACACCCAGGACACACACACCCAGGACACATACACCCAGGACACACACACCCAGGGCACACACACCCAGGGCACACACACCCAGGGCACACACGCCCAGGACACCCACACCCAGGGCACACACACCCAGGGCACACACACACAGGATACCCACACCCAGGGCGCACACACCCAGGACGCACACACCCAGGACGCACTCACCCAGGACACACACACCCAGGACACACACACCCAGGACACACACACCCAGGACACACACACCCAGGACACACACACCCAGGACACACACACCCAGGACACACACACCCAGGACACACACACACAGGACACACACACCCAGGGCACACACACCCAGGGTATACACGCCCAGGGCACACACACCCAGGACACCCACAACCAGGGCACACACACCCAGGACACACACACCCAGGACACACACACCCAGGACACACACACCCAGGACACACATACCCAGGACACACACACCCAGGACACACACACCCAGGACACACACACCCAGGACACCCACACCCAGGACACACACACCCAGGACACACACACCCAGGACACACATACCCAGGACAGACACACCCAGGACACACACACCCAGGACACACACACCCAGGGCACACACACCCAGGGCACACACACCCAGGACACACACACCCAGCATATCCAGGTCACACACACCCAGGACTCACACACGCAGGACACCCACACCCAGGACACACACACGCAGGACACACACACCCAGGACACACACCCAGGACACCCACACCCAGGACACCCACACCCAGGACACACATACCCAGGACACACACACCCAGGACACACACACCCAGGACACACACACCCAGGACACACACACCCAGGACACACACACCCAGGACACACACACCCAGGACACACACACCCAGGACACACACACGCAGGACACACACACCCAGGACACACACCCAGGACACCCACACCCAGGACACACATACCCAGGACACACACACCCAGGACACACACTCCCAGGACACACACACCCAGGACACACACACCCAGGACACACACACCCAGGACACACACACCCAGGACACACACACCCAGGACACACACACCCAGGACACACACACCCAGGACACACACACCCAGGACACACACACCCAGGACACACACACCCAGGACACACACACCCAGGACACACACACCCAGGGCGCACACACCCAGGGCGCACACACCCAGGACGCACACACCCAGGACGCACACAACCAGGACACCCACACCCAGGACACACACACCCAGGACGCACACACCCAGGACGCACACACCCAGGACACCCACACCCAAAGCACGCATACCCAGGACACACACACCCAGGACACACACACCCAGGACACCCACACCCAGGACACCCACACCAGGACACCCACACCCAGGACACGCACACCCAGGACACGCATACCCAGGACACGCATACCCAGGACACACATACCCAGGACACACACACCCAGGACACACACACCCAGGACACACACATCCAGGACACCCACACCCAGGACACACACACCCAGGACACACATACCCAGGACACACATACCCAGGACACACACACCCAGGACACACACACCCAGGACACACACACCCAGGACACACACACCCAGGACACACATACCCAGGACACACACACCCAGGACACCCACACCCAGGACACCCACACCCAGGACACTCACACCCAGGACACTCACACCCAGGACACACACACCCAGGACACACACACCCAGGACACACACACCCAGGACACACACACCCAGGACACACACACCCAGGACACCCACACCCACTACCTTACATCTCCTATTACACTGGTTCACCACATTCACCCCCTGTTAAAAATGAGTCCGGCGAGGGTGGCGTGAAACTATATACAATTAGTGCAATTATGTACAGTGGAAGGGAACGAAAAGTCCATGTTGACGGTCTGGAGTCCGTCAAAGGTTCAGCCGGTCCGGTGCTTTGGTGCTTCGTTGGGAGCGGCGTAACGGTGGCAGCGAAGTCGGTGCTGGCGGTGGTGGAGATGGCAGCGATGGCGGTGGTGGCGGTGCTGATGCTGGCCAGTCATCGGGGAACTCCGGGAGCGTGCCAAAGTCCTCTTCGTCCTCTTGTGTGGAAAAGGGGAGGGTGGTCTGGTGGGGTCAATATTGGCAGCGCGGTGGGAGGTGGGGGTGTTGGGGTGGACCCTGCCGGTGCCAGGTCCCTGAGTGAGACAGTATCTTGGCGGCCGTCGGGGATCTCAACGTAGGCATATTGAGGGTTGGCATGGTGTCCGGGGAGGGTGGGGGGGGAGGGTGGGGGCTGGTGTCCGGGGAGGGTGGGGTGGGGGGGGGGAGGGGGGGCTGGTGTCAGGGGAGGGTGGGGTAGGGGGGGAGGGGGGGCTGGTGTCTGGGGAGGGTAGGGGTGAGGGGGGAGGGTGGGGGCTGGTGTCCGGGGAGGGTGGCTGCCCGACAGGACGAAGAGGAGGAGGTGGTGGTTGTGCTACGGCGACGGAGGAGCAGGTCCAAGGAGCAGGTGAACCCTGTCCACCAAGGGGTGGAGTCGGACCTGCCTACGGAGAAGGACCGGTCCTGGAGCAGCGAGCCAAGTCGGGAGCAACACCCCGGATGTGGACTTCCTGGGGAAGGTATAAACACGTTCATGGGGTGTGTTATTAGTGGCGGTGCACAATAGTGACCGGATGGAGTGTAGAGCATCAGGGAGGACCTCCTGCCAGCGAGAGGCTGGGAGGTTCCTGGACCGTAGGGCCAGCTGGTCAGCCCTCCAAACCGCCCCATTGTCCCGTTCTACTTGCCCGTTTCCTTGGGGGTTGTAGCTGGTCATCCTGATGACGGTGGCAGACGTCATATCGTGGCATGGGATGGCGAAGTGGAATCTGGAGTACTCATCGACCACACTGAGAATGTACGTGTTATGGTCGGTGGAGGGGAGGGGCCCTTTGAAATCCACGCTGAGGCGTTCAAAGGGGTGGGAAGCCTTCACCAGGCGCGCACGGTCCGGCCGGTAGAAGTGCGGTTTGCACTCCGCACAGACCTGGCAGTCCCTGGTGACTGTCCTTACTTCCTCGACGGAGTAGGGCAGATTGCGAGCTTTGACCAGATGGTATAATCAAGTGACCCCTGGGTGACAAAGGCTGTCGTGTTGGGCCCGGAGTTGGTCCACTTGTGCGCTGGCACATGTACCTCGGGAGAGGGTGTCTGGGGGCTCGTTGTGTTTACCGGGACGATACAAGATCTCGTAATTATAGGTGGAGAGCTCGATTCTCCACTGCAAGATTTTATCATTTTTGATTTTGCCCCGCTGTGTGTTATTGAACATGAAGGTTACCGACCGTTGGTCCGTAAGGAGAGTGAATCTCTTACCGGCCAGGTAATGCCTCCAATGCCGCACAGCTTCAACGATAGCTTGGGCCTCCTTTTCGATGGATGAGTGTCGAATTTCAGAGGCACGAAGGGTGCGGGAAAAGAATGCCACGGGCCTGCCTGGTTTCGAGTGGCGGCAAGGGCGACATCTGAAGCGTCACTTTCTACTTGGAAAGGCAGTGACTCGTCCACTGCGCGCATCCCGGCCTTGGCGATGTCTGCTCTGATGCGGGCGAAAGCATGTTGTGTCTCGGCCACAAGGGGGAATTGGGTGGACTGAATGAGTGGGCGGGCCTTGTCCGCATATTTTGGGACCCACTGATCGTAGTAGGAAAAGAACCCCAGGCAGCGTTTGAGGGCCTTGGGGCAGTGGGGGAGGGGAAGTTCCATGAGGGGGCGCATGCGGTCGGGGTCGGGCCCGAGAAGTCCGTTTTGGACTATATAGCCGAGAATGGCTAACCGGGTTGTGCTGAACACACACTTCTCTTTGTTGTAGGTCAGGTTGAGAAGAGTGGCAGTGCGGAGGAATTTATCGAGGTTGGCATCGTGGTCCTGCTGGTCACGGCCGCAGATGGTGACATTATCTAAGTACGGAAAGGTGGCCTGCAAACCGTACTGGTCAACCATTCGGTCCATCTCTCTTTGGAAGACCGAGACCCCATTTGTGACACCGAAAGGGACCCTAAGGAAGTGGTAGAGGCGACCGTCCACCTCGAAGACAGTGTATGGCCGGTCCGACTTCCGGATGGGGAGCTGGTGGTAGGCGGATTTCAGGTCAATTGTTGAGAAGACCCGGTACTGCGCAATCTGATTGACCATATCAGATATGCGTGGGAGGGGGTACGCGTCGAGCTGCGTGTACCGATTGATGGTCTGGCTGTAGTCCACGACCATCCTGTGTTTCTCCCCAGTTTTAACCACTACCACTTGGGCTCTCAAGGGGCTGTTGCTGGCCTCGATAATACCCTCCTTAAGCAGCCGCTGGACTTCGGACCTGATGAAGGTCTTGTCCTGGATGCTGTACCGTCTGCTCCTAGTGGCAACGGGCTTGCAATCCGCAGTTAGATTGGCAAAAAGGGAGGGGGGAACGGTAAGGGGAGGTAATTTGAGGGTGAGGCTCTGGAGGTTGCACTGGAAGTCCAGGCCCAACAGGAGTGCAGCGCAGAGATTAGGAAGGACATAGAGGCGCAAGTTACTAAATTATATGCCCTGGACCGTGAGGGTGACTGTACAAAAACCTCAGATCGGGACTGAATGGGATCCGGAGGCTAGGGAGATCCTTTGATTGGCAGGGTGGACCGCGAGGAGCAGCGCCTTACCGTATCTGGGTGAACGAAGCTTTCGGTGCTCCCGGAGTCCAGCAGGCACGAGGTCACGTGGTCGTTGATTTTACCTGTCGTCGACGCGATGGCCAGGTTGTGCAGACGAGTTTGGTCCAGCGTCATCGAAGCAACCTGCGGGTAGCCATCGGATGCTTTGGGTGGCGAGCGTGTACAGTTCCGATGTCGGGATGTCCGGTGACCCTGTGGGGGACAAGATGGCGGTGCCCATGGTGCACAGATTGCGGAGTCGGGTCAAGATGGCGGCGCCCATGGGGCGCACGTGGCCGAAGGGGAACAAGATGGCGGCGCCCATTGGTCGCACATGGACCCGGGAGGAGAAGATGGCAGCTCCCATTGTGCGTCTGGCGTGGGGGAAGGGGCGATAGCGGGCGCGATCGCAGCGACTGCGCGGGCCTGGCAGACAGCCGCGAAGTGCCCCTTCTTACTGTAGGCTTTACAAACTGCAGAGCGGGCTGGGCAGTGTTGCCGGGGATGCTTCTGCTGACCTCAGAAGTAGCAGCGGGGACCCCCGGGGTGCACGCAGGCATATTGGGAAGGCAGGGCCCCGGCTGAGGAGGTCGTCGGCGGGGTCCAGGTGGGGTAGGAAGGAGTAGAAGGGTGGACAGCGCTGTGGGAGGGGTACGATTGTACGTTACGGGATGTGACCGTCATGGAGAGCGCCAAGGTTTTCGTCTCCACCAGTTCGAGCATGGCCCCTTCCGGTAATCGTTCTCGGATGCGGTCCGACGCAATCCCCGTCATGAGGAGATTCGCGTGTTCGGCGGCCGTAACGGCCTGACAGTCACAGTCTCGGACGAGTGGAATTAGGGCGCGCCAGAAGTCTTTGATGGACTCACCAGATAGTTGCGAGCAGGTGGCGAGTACATGCCTGGCGAAGAGCGTGTTCGTCTTCTGCGCGCAGTGTTCCTGAAGGAGTTAAGAGCATAAGACCAGAAGACATAGGAGTGGAAGTAAGGCCATTCGGCCCATCGAGTCCACTCCACCATTCAATCATGGCTGATTTCAACTCCATTTACCCGCTCTCTCTCCATAGCCCTTAATTCCTTGTGTTTGTGTAATTCGTGGCGTCTTGGATCAACGGGAACACGCTGGAGCTCAGTCTGGAGTACAGGACGTTTATCTTCTGAGCCTCCGTTGGCTCGGGGTCCGCAGCCTTGATGTCGGCCTCAAAACATGCTAGCCAGTGAGTAAAGTCTTTCCTGGCGTCAGGCGAGTGCGGATCCAGCTGCAGGCGATCGGGCTTTATTCTGATAACCATTCTGTGGAAAATCTGACTGTAATAAATTGATGCACGATCAATTGCACAAAGACTAAAGTTGGGTACAACTGTGGCTTTATTACAGTCAGATGTGTGGCCTCCTGCTGCAGCTGGTGAAATGGCAGGGCACTGGAGGTGATGCATATTTATACAGTTCTCCCTGGGCGGAGCCAGTCGGCAGGAGCTACCGGCGAACATCTAGTGCCGTTCCTACCTTACATCTCCTATTCCAGTGGTTCACCACAGGGTCCCTATTCCAGTGGTTCACCACAGGATCCATATTCCAGTGGTTCCCCACAGGGTCCCTATTCCAGTGGTTCACCACAGGGTCCCTGCGTTGCAGTGTCCAGGACGCATGCAGAGACCACCCAGGTGGAGGGTGCTACTGTGGCCATGAGTCAGACATTGTCTAACGATGTAGAGCCCGGAGCTCACCACAGAGCGGGTTGTCATCATCCTCCACGCCATGCAATAGACCCACTTCCACTGGCAACCTTGTGAGCCCAGCCCGTTGTGCCGCAGGTGGCTGTGTAATGGAGGGCTGGTGTGCATGCGGGTGGTTGTTGCTGGGCAGGGTGCGTGTGATTGTTGGTGGGCTAGGTGAGGGTGGTGGGCGATGGGTTGGTTGAGGGTGGAGGGTGGGGTGAGGGTGGTGGGCAGGGTGAGGGTGGTGGGCGGGGTGAGGGTGGTGGGCAGGGTGAGGGTGGTGGGTGGGGTGAGGGCGGTGGGGGGGTGAGGGTGGTGGGTGGGGTGAGGGTGGTGGGCGGGGTGAGGGTGGTGGGCGGGGTGAGGGTGGTGGGTGGTGGGCGGGATGAGGGTGGTGGGCGGGGTGAGGGTGGTGGGCGGGGTGAGGGTGGTGGGCGGGGTGTGGGTGATGGGTTGGTTGAGGGTGGTGGTGCGGGGTGAGGGTGGTGGGTGATGGGTTGGTTGAGGGTGGTGGTGCGGGATGAGGGTGGTGGATGATGGGTTGGTTGAGGGTGGTGGGTAGGGTGAGGGTGGTGGGCGGGGTGAGGGTGGTGGGCGGGGTGAGGGTGGTGGGCGGGGTGAGGGTGGTGGGTGATGGGTTGGTTGAGGGTGGTGGGTGGGGTGAGGGTGGTGGGCGGGGTGAGGGTGTTGGGCAGGGTGAGGGTGGTGGGCGGGGTGAGGGTGGTGGGTGATGGGTTGGTTGAGGGTGGTGGGCGGGGTGAGAGTGGTGGGCGGGGTGAGGGTGGTGGGCGGGGTGTGGGTGATGGGTTGGTTGAGGGTGGTGGTGCGGGGTGAGGGTGGTGGGTGATGGGTTGGTTGAGGGTGGTGGTGCGGGGTGAGGGTGGTGGGTGATGGGTTGGTTGAGGGTGGTGGTGCGGGGTGAGGGTGGTGGGCGGGGTGAGGGTGGTGGGCGGGGTGAGGGTGGTGGGTTGGTTGAGGGTGGTGTTGCGGGGTGAGGGTGGTGGGTGATGGGTTGGTTGAGGGTGGTGGTGCGGGGTGAGGGTGGTGGGCGGGGTGAGGGTGGTGGGCGGGGTGAGGGTGGTGGGGGAGTGAGGGTGGTGGGCGGGGTGAGGGTGGTGGGTGGGGTGGTACTGTGCTGTCCATGCCCATTGCTCAGCGATTCTGCCCCCCATCTAGTCTGTGAATCGTGCGGCTATCAACTCTTCCTTTGCCCGCTGGCCCAGCCGGTATCGGTGGGCAGCCTCCCATCCCTGTCCAGCCCGTATGTCCCATGCATTCCCACCCCCCTCCACATTGTCCTCATTTGGGGAGGCGTGCCCATCGTCATCTTCTGCCTCCTCCTCCTCCTCCGCCCCTCTGCTGGGTTATATTGTGCAGGACGCGGCAGACCACAACGATGCGGCTGACCCGCTCCAACGGGTACTGGAGGGCCCCTCCAGAGCAGTCCAGGCACCTGAAGCGCATCTTCAGCAGCCCAAAGCACCTCTCTATCACAGCCCTGGTCGCTGCATGGGCATCATTGTAGCGGTTCTCCGCGTCGGTCCGTGGCCTCCGTATAGGCGCCATCGGCCATGACCACAATGGGTAACCCCTGTCGCCCAACAACCAGCCCCGCAGCCGCGGGGGGGGGGGGGGGTCCCCCTAATGTGGCGGCGATGAACTAATGTGCCAATATGAACGAGTCATGCACACTGCCCGGGTACCGGGCGCAGACGTGCAGGATCTTCATCCGGTGGTCACAGACAACCTGCACATTCATGGAGTAGGCCCCCTTCCTGTTCGTGAACATGGTCTTGTTATCCACTGGTGGCCACAGGGCGATGTGCACCCCATCGATCGCACCCTGGACCATGTGCATCCTGGCCACAGCAGCGAAGCCTGCTGCCCGGGCATCCTGGTGGGCGCGGTTCACAGGGATGTGGACGTACGGGTCCGCAATGGCATGCAGGGCATCAGTCACTGCACGGATGCACCGGTGCGCCGATGGCTGGGAGATGCTGGACATGTCCCCACTCGGCGACTGGAACAAACCCGTGGCATTAAGGTTCAGGGCCACTGTCACCTTGATGACCTCCGGGAGAGGGTGTCCACCGCCAGTTCCACGCGGTGTCAGATGTGCCATCAGGTGGCAGATATGGGCGACAGTTTCCTGGCTCATCCTGAGTCTCCTCCTGCATGCCGGGTCCGTGAGGTCCTGGTATGACGTGCGATGCCGGTACACACGGGGTCTCAGTGGGCGCCTCCGTCGCCATGGCACCACCACCACCTCCTCCTCTTCGTCCTGTCGGGCGGCCACCCTCCCCGGACACCAGCCCCCACCCTCCCCCCTCACCCCCACCCTCCCCAGACACCAGCCCCCACCCTCCCCCCCCTACCCCACCCTCCCCGGACACCAGCCCCCACCCTCCCCAGCCACCAGCCCCACCCTCCCCAGACACCAGCCCCCACCCTCCCCCCCCTACCCCACCCTCCTCGGACACCAGCCCCCACCCTCGCCAGCCACCAGCCCCGCCCCTGTCCCCTCCGCCCCACCCTCCCCGGACACCAGCCCCCACCCTCCCCCCCCACCCTCCCCAGCCACCAGCCCCGACCCTGTCCCCCCCGCCCCACCCTCCCCGGACACCAGCCCCCACCCTCCCCCCCCCACCCTCCCCAGCCACCAGCCCCGACCCTGTCCCCCCCGCCCCACCAGCCCCGAACACCAGCCCCCTCCCTCCCCAGCCACCAGCCCCGACCCTGTCCCCCCCGCCCCACCCTCCCCAGACACCAGCCCCCACCCTCCCCCCCCCCACCCTCCCCGGACACCAGCCCCCACCCTCCCCCCCCACCCTCCCCAGCCACCAGCCCCGACCCTGTCCCCCCCGCCCCACCCTCCCCGGACACCAGCCCCCACCCTCCCCCCCCACCCTCCTCGGACACCAGCCCCCACCCTCCCCCCCCCAACCCTCCCCAGACACCAGCCCCGACACCGGCCGATACCCCTGGCCCTGGCCCCCCCCAGCCATGGCCCAGCCATCTCGACATGTGGCGGCCCCCCCACGCCGACCCCTACCTCCTTCTTCTCCGGTGCCAGCCAGCACGACTGGTTGATGCCGTTAAATACCATGTTTGATTAATGGCAGCGTGAGCTGCGGTCATGTAGGCCGGACTTCGGCCCATCGACTCGCAGCAGGCCCAGGGACAGCTCGTCGCGCCAGGTCTGCCGATTCTGCGGGCCGCACGGCTCAATCCCTGTTGGCGAGCCTTTCCCACTCCGTAACATCGCGTTCCCGAATTCAGAGCGGCACGGTGGGATTCACGCGCCCCTCCCGCCGATTCTCCGAGCCGGCGCGGGCTCGGAGAACACCGCCCAATTTGTTTCTTAGCTTGGGGAGTTGGGGTCATTGCTGGATGGGGCCAAGGAAGGCAGAGAAACCCTTGAGAGGCTGTGGAGAGAGAAATCTTTTTGGAGAAAGCTTGTTAGAGAGCCAGGATTTTTGGAGAAAGGCTTTTGCAAGTGAATTCTGGGGCGAGATTCTCCGACCCCCCGCCGGGTCGGAGAATCGCCGGGGGCTGGCGTGAATCCCGCCCCCGCCGGTTGCCGAATTCTCCGGCATCGGAGATTCGGCGGGGGCGGGAATCGCGCCACGCCGGTTGGCGGGCCCCCCCCGGCGATTCTCCCGCCCGGATGGGCCGAAGTCCCGCTGCTAGAATGCCTGTCCCGCCGGCGTGGATTAAACACCTACCTTACCGGCGGGACAAGGCGGCGCGGGCGGGCTCCGGGGTCCTGGGGGGAGGTGCGGGGCAATCTGGCCCCGGTGGGGGTGCCCCCACGGTGGCCTGGCCCGCGATCGGGGCCCACCGATCCATGGCAAGCCTGTGTCATGGGGGCACTCTTTCCCTTCCGCCTCCGCCACGGTCTCCACCATGGCGGAGGCGGAAGAGACTCCCTCCACTGTGCATGCGCGGGAAACTGTCAGCGGCCGCTGACGCTCCCGCACATGCGCCGCCCGGAGATGTCATTTCCGCGCCAGCTGGCGGGGCACCAAAGGCCTTTTCCGCCAGCTGGCGGGGCGGAAATTAGTCCGGCGCCGGCCTAGCCCCTCAATGTTGGGGCTCTGCCCCCAAAGATGCGGAGCATTCCGCACCTTTGGGGTGGCGCGATGCCCATCTGATTTGCGCCATTTTGGGCGGCAGTCGGCGGACATTGCGCCGTTTCCGGAGAATTTCGCCCCATGACAGTGTTGTCGGAAAGGTGTGTGCAATCCTTTGTTTGCAGTGTATGATTGGTGAGTTCTCAATCATTACTCCTGATGGGAGAACAATGGCTGATGAGGGTCCATCAGATATGTGACGCTCTGCGCATCTGAGTTTCCTAACTGATAGTGTCCAAAACCATGAGAACTCTTCGCCGGTCCACATTTGCTTTGCAGCTTTGTTTGCGTCCTTACATGGCCCAGAGAGCAACTCACATCCCTATTCTCCCATGCTGGATGTCTTAGGTTGACAGAGTGAGCATATTACCAGGACACCAATGACCACAGCTAAGATCTGACCCTAGTGAATCATGATGCCCAAGTGTGAACGCAGGATCCGTCCTCTCAGCAATGGTTTGGTATCCTGTCATGTTATGGGCCAGAGTTCAGAGAACCCCAAAGTGTATCATAGAGGTCACCTGACCCACAACTTTTAATAGATTGTGGTGTGGGGAGCACACGGCCCACTTTACAAGGTGTGGTAGAGCAGAAATGGAAAAGTACTTTTAAAGCAAAACAATGTTTATTCTATGAACTCAAGTTAACCTTTTTAAAACATACAGTGAACATCTTAGCACCCATTAATTCAAATACAACCCCCAAAGAATACAACACTAAGTAATTCTTTAAGCTTTCCTTTTAACATCCATGAGACTTAAAACACCTTTTACCAGAAGCACATCAGGTTAAAGTCACTACTGTTATTAGTTTTAAATCACCAGGATCAATTTACAGTCTTTAGATTACAGAGAGAGATTCATACATCTTCTGGCTGTGACTGCAGCTATCCAGCTCTGAAAACGAAACTAAAACACACCCTGCAGCAAACAGCCTAAAACAAAAGTAAAAAACTGACAGACAGCCCAGCTCCACCCACTCTCTGACATCACTGCAGTACCCTTTCTTAAAGGTATTTAAGATATTTATCTCACTACAGATATTTATATACACTCCCATTTATGAACACCCATTTCTTAAAGGTACTCTCACATGACACTTCAGAAGTTAAGAAATGGGTTGGAGGGCTAGAGGAAGTATTTCCTGATGATGGGGCTTACTCCTCTCGAAATCTTTCAGCTGTGAGGGTATCTCGGACACGCCTCCCACATCTCCCTTCCTCTATGACATCATAACGCTCATGTTGTCCCTCGGTATCACCCTGGGCTTCCTGCACCTCCTCATCTTCACCTTCCGAGGGGGACCCCCTCCTCCTCCATTTCACCCCCTGGCAGATGGTGAAGGGCAATGATGTGGCAAACCGTCTCCGGGGCGTATTGCAGAGAACCACCTGAGAGGCCCAGGCTTCTGACTGACAACTTCAGAAGTCCCATGGTCTGCTCTATGAGGGAGCGTGTAGTGGAGTGAGCAGCGGAGTATCTTTCCTGCTGGAGTCTGAGGGGGGGGCACCGGAGACATGAGCCACTGTTTAAGTGGATAGCTCTTATCCACCACGAGCCATCCCGGTTGACTTTCTGGTCCCTTGGTGATTCCAGGAACCTGGGAGCGACTGAGGATGCAGGAATCATGGTAACTCCCAGGGAACCGTGCATAAACATGCAAGCTCTGCTTTCAATGGGCGCACACCAACTGCATGTTCATGGACTGGAAGCCCTTGCATTTGATGAACCTCAAGGGTGGCCGCCAGGGAGCCTGTACAGCCACGTGGGTGTCAAGTCTTCTCGAAGTATGTGCCATATATGAGAGACCTGGACAATTGCAACCTTGTCCTGTGCTGCCTCACAATGATTTGTAGAAAGGAGACTCATGGACGATAGATCCTTGGTGTGGCCAGTCATCTCTGCAGCCTGGGTCTCTGCTCCTCAGAATCCTGTTGATGCTCACACTCCCCTGGCCTTGTCCCCATTGCAGTGCCTCCTGCTGGATCCGAGTGGGCAGATGCCTCTCCCTACTTCGCCTCCTGCCTTGAATGAGGATTTGTAGAAAAGCTGCCTGTACCACTTGATCCATTCTCACTTTTGGCTCCTCTCTGAAAAGAGATATTGAAGACCTGAATGGATAAAGGGTGCAGAGTATAAAGGTGTGAATGAGAGAGCTATGGGAATAGTTGGTCAGCTAAGCTTTGGCACCTTAGATCACATTATTCCACATGCTACCTTACCCCTAGGGCTCATCAAGGTTCGCAGCATTCCATTGCACAGGTGTTACACCTGGAGCTCCGTGGGAGGTGAAAACTTGTGAATTACCTCATTGAACCAATGTGGCTCTGAACTCCACTCATTGACTTGTTCATTTGCTTATTGATGGTGAATGAATGGAATACGTTTGGCCAATGACGAATAGAATTAATTGTCAACCTGTGACTCCCCTTCACTGATGGCCTGGCAGTGGTGATGCAGCTCTGCCTCCTCCACTATAGCCTTCATTCCCCAAGGCTGCATTACTATCATCAAAACCTATTGAGTTGTGCCGATCCCTTTCAAAGCACTAAATTAGAAATCTGGCTTGCTCTTGTTCCTTGAGCAATGGGCTGGAGTCCTGTGTGATTGACTATAGTGGCACCAATAAGTGAGTGTGCATTCCAAGAAGAAGCCCCAGAGGCCACTTTAGCGATCCTCCCACACTTCACCATACACTTCCCAGGCAGAACAAATCTTATTTTCGATTTTGTGGGGATGCCATTTTAGCCAAGCGTCAAGATGGTGGATGGAGTTCAATCCCCCCTCACTATCCATGTGCCTCCAAGTTACCTGGAGCCTTACGATGTGCAGGTAGAAATGCAATCCATTGTTCGCCAACCTCCCCCGCTAATACTGAATCCTGCCATTCCTGTGGTGGGCACTGATCACAGTTCCCCCCCAGCCCATCACCTGCCAGCCGTCCATGCCTCACGTCGTCCTGGAATCACCCCATTTGGAGACCTTGTGCACCGTAACTCACCGGGGCTCCCCTTGTCATTAATGACTCCTTTCCATTTCACAGGAGGAATATCTGCACTCTCTGACTCCTGTCTGTCAGCCTGTCTGCCAGCCCCTGAACTTTAACAGGAGCCTTGACATAGTTCCCATTTCCAAAGAGAACTACAGACAACCGTGACCTTCACAAAGCACTGCAGCCCCGGCCTGTTTAGTGTTTGTGCGAGCCATTGCTAATGTGCCACAGTAACTGTCCCTAAGCTGCCGTTTGCGTGCATCCCCTTCCAGTAATACACATGCCAGCAGCCCTCAGAACACATGTTTGTCTGCATGTCATGCAGCCTTGTTGATGTCCAGCTTTCTTCCCCTGGGCCTTCCCTCTGCCTTCCGTTGTTCGTCTTCTTCATTCACCTTCTTACCTCATTGTCCACTATCATGAGCCCTTGCCCTTAACCTGTCCCCTACTTGCACAGCCCTTCATCCAGGGGCTGCTTTAGCGCACTGGGCTAAATCGCTGGCTTTTAAAGCAGGCCAGCAGCACGGTTCGATTCCCGTACCAGCCTCCCTGAACAGGCGCCGGAATGTGGTGACTAGGGGCTTTTCACACTAACTTAATTGAAGCCTACTTGTGACAATAAGCGATTTTCATTTCATTTCATCCACATTGCCCCCCATTGCCCCCCCTTGTCTTCACCTGCACCGCCCCCCCCCCCCCCCCCCCCCCGCCCTCACCTCGCACTCCAGCCCCAGTCGTACATTGGGCCTTTCCTACGGTGGCCGTATGAGCCCCACAGCACAGTGTTGCCCAGATTGAGACTGGTGTGCAGCACTGGGGGAGGGGAGGGAGGAAACCCCTGTACTCCCCAACCCCACACACTGTACTGATCCAAGAAGATGACACAAACAGGTCTATGAGTCCAGCAGCACAATGCTGTCTATGAAACCAGTTCAGCATGGAGGTGGAAGGCAGGAACACCGTGCCCCGGCAAGCTGTGTACAGCGCATTAGGAGCAGCGCAGCACTCTGGCAGTCAGCTTTGCACGTTGCCCTCGCCCCAAAGTCTCTGCCGAATGGGGAACTGTCTAGTACACTCCTCGCTTTTTCAATAGGGTTTGAATCCAATGTAATTTTCCATTGATATGACGCAAGATTGGAAGGTCTGGGGGGCTTCTGCCAGAGTGCTGTTTTAATGCACATTCATGAGATGCAAATGGTTTTAGCACCACTTGTCAGCAGGCAGAGCAACCCACTATTGGGAGAATTGCAATGTGATTTTACACAAACAGGTTAATTACTTTTGGTTCTCGCCAAATTCTCCGCACCTACCACCAAACCCATGGCGAGTGGATTAGGACAGTTCCGTCCATTGTCGATTGTCATAAAAACCCATTTGGTTCACTAAAATCCTCACCTGGTCTGGCCTACATGTGACTTCAGACCCACAGCAATGTGGTTGACCCTTAACGGACCTCTGAAATGGTCCAGCAAATCACAGAGTTGTATCAACCCACTACTAAAATCTAAAAGGAATGAACCAGACAGAGCATGCGGCATCAACCTAGGCAACAGAAACAACAATGACAATCTCAGCCTTGCCAACCTTGCAAAATCATCCTTACTAACAGCTGGGCCAAAATTGAAGAGCTATCTCACAGATTAGTCAAGCAGCAGTTTGACATAGACATACTCACAGAATCATACCTTACAGTGTCCCAGACACCACTATCACCATTTCTGGGTATGTCCTGTCTCACCTGCAAGACAGACCCAGCAGAGGTGGCAACACAGCAATATACAGTCAGGAGAGAGTTACCCTGGAAGTCCTCAACATTGACTCTGGATCCCATGAAGTCTCATGTTATCAGGTCAAGCATGGCCAAGGACAGCTCCTGCTGACTACCAATGACCCTTGCCCCCATGCACCCACTGTAATAAGTCCACGGTGGCAGAAGTCCCGTCACCAGAATTCCTTTTATTTACAAACCCAACAGCTGAACAACCATGACCATTGAGTCCGCTGTCTACACCGGGAGTGCAGAGGATCTGACACTCCCTGTTATATACACAGAAAGGGGATCCCTGATTGGGCCACAAATCAGGGAACTCGTATTCTAATTGGCCAATCTCAAAGGCCTGGCCTAAGTCATTGCACCCACCCACTTGCCCCCTCCCCCTCAGCTAATATATACATTTTTCAGACCATTTGGAGGACGGACTGAGGGTGGCAATGGTGCAAAATGTACTCTGGGTGGGGGAACTTCAATGTCCATCCCCAAATGTGACCTGTTAGCAACCCTACAGACTGAGTTGCCGAAGTACATAATTATGAGACTGGATCTGCGGCAGGTGGTGAGGAAACCAACAAAAGGGGTGGCAGAGTGGAGGCGGCATGGTGGCATCGTGAGGGCCATACGGTGATACGGTGGTTAGCACAGCCTCATAGCACCAGAGACGCAGATTCAATTCTCACCTTGGGTGACTGTGTGGAGTCTGCACGTTCTCCCCGTGTGTGCGTGGGTTTCCTCCGGGTGCTCCGGTTTCCTCCCACAGTCCAAAGATGTGCAGGTTAGGTGGATTGGCCATGTTAGGTTGCCCCTTGATGTTCAGAAATGGATAGGTCCATTCCTGGCTGCTGACGGATTTGGATAGGTTAAGTGAATGGGTTAGGGTCTGGCAGATGGAATACAATGTTGACAAATGTGAGGTTATCCATTTTGGTAGGAATAACAGCAAAAGGGATTATTATGTAAATGATAAAATATTAAAGCATACTGCTGTGCAGAGGGACCTGGGTGTCCTAATGCATGAGTCGCAAAATGTTGGTTTACAGGTGCAACAAGTGATTAAGAAAGCAAATGGAGTTTTGTCCTCCATTGCTAGAGGGATGGAATTTAAGACAAGGGCGGTTATACTGCAATTGTATAAGGTGTTAGTGAGGCCGCACCTGGAGTATTGTGTTCAGTTTTGGTCTCCTTACCTGAGAAAGGACATACTGGCACTGGAGGTGGGCAGAGGAGATTCACTAGGTTAATCCCAGAGTGGAGGGGGGGTGGATTACGAGGAGAGGTTGAGTACACTTGGACTGTTCACGTTGGAATTTAGAAGGATATGGGAGGATCTTATAGAAACATATAAAATTATGACATTTAGCTGCTGTTGTATAAAGAGTCAAAGGTACTGCTCCTTTTCTCAAACACCTTTATTTCACTTTGACAGACTCTGCACAAAACTCTCTCATCATATCACCTGACACAAAGGCCACCTGAAGCCCCTTTACATATCAGTGTCAATTATTGGATACTTAACATAAATGAGACAACTAATTGGAATGTCTCTTAACTCATTACTTAACAGTCTCCCCTTTCTTGGAGAAAATAAATAATTAGGTGAAAAACAAATTACAAGAAACTCAAAAACACACAGGCAATTTCGACCCTTTGTTTTCATTTTTTTGGAAGAAAGAAAAGTCACAGAAACAGGAGCCCTTCATTAACAATATCCAAACGTTTCTGTGAACTAGCCCCTCTTTTTGTAAAACAGGCTGACAATTGATAGCTACTGTCGACCTATTTAATTTTTGCTATTTCCCCTCTGTCCAACATCTGCTTCAAACTTGCGATGCCTATCCGTAACCTCTTTTCATTGACACTTTTTGAAGAGTGCACATTTTTCCACAGGGATTTATTGTCAATGTGACATTCAATAGTTATATTACCCAAATCTCCTAATCCCAAAATTTATGTCAATATCTGAGATATATAAAAGGCCATATCCACCGTCTCTACAAGGCTTAATGTCTCAGCAGCCAAAGTGCTTTTGACCACTCTCCTTATTTTCTTTGTTTCCCACACAAGAGGGCAACATTTACCATTGTTCCCCAAAAGGAAAATTATAAAACCTCCTGTGCTTGAAACCCCATCGCATAAATTTGCATAGGATGCATCACTATAAACTGTGAATTTCAAGTGCCTAAGGTCACCTAAAACCGGGAACCTCAAAACATACTCCTGCATTTTTAGTTTGACCAATGCTTTATTTGATCTTAATATGTCTTCCACTTTGGGATCATTCATTTTTGTACTCAACTCTAAGACATCAAAACTCACGTCCGGTCTAGTCTGTCTATCTAACCAATTCAGTTGCCCAATTAAACTTAGCAGTTGCTCTTTTTCCAACTTTGAAACCATTGCGTCTTTTTGTCAAACCCGACCACGACTAATTGCTATGGGGCTGATGCTTTCCAAATAAGATTGCTGACGTAAAGTTGCCCCTAACTTAGTCTGTCCGATTTCCAGTCCAATATATTTAAATGCACCGGAAGCCTGACTTCCAACCCTGAATTCTTTCCTCAAACCAGAGATTGTAATAGCTTCGAAATCACTCGTCCCACCCTTCAAAAAATCATCGACAATGCATCATAAAGATGCCAGAAAGATTTCCTTTATAGTGCCAGTAAAACATTGCAGGATCTGCTTTCAACTGGCAACAGCCTAACTTCAACAAAATGACCTCACCGAAAAATACCAGATGCTAGACGCATCATTTAAACCATATATATATTTGTTCAACTTCCAGAATACCCCTTCTGTGATAGCTGCCTCTTTAGGAGGATGGAGAAAAATGTCTCTCTGGAGCTGATGCCCCTGCAAAAAGGCAGCTTTTATATCTATAGATTTGCATTCCCAGGCCTTTGTGGCTAACAGAGCCAAGAAGATCTTTAAAATAACCTTTCCTGCTGTCGGTGAATCTACCCTTAAATCCTGATCTTCCAAGATTTCTTCAAATCCCTTTGCCACAAGCCTGGCCTTTGCCTTATGAGTTCCATCCGGAAGAACCTGTTCCGTGCAAATCCATCTGTGGGATAGAGCTCTTTGTCCCCTATCTGATACTTCCGTGTATACCCCAAATTCACTCCAACTATGCAGTTCTTGCTGTTTGGCATCTTTGATAACTTTCTCATCTAATTTATTGGAAGCCACCAAAATCTCATGTGCACGTGGGCTTCTACTCCTATTAGTATTCGTAGTCTTACTCATGTTCCGTCCCCTCTCCCGCCTGGTATCCCGTTCTGTACTGCTGCTGCTTGATCTTTTCCTTCTGCTGTGGGATGTCCTTTCAATAGTTCTCGACTTTTCCCTGTGGACCTGTTCACTATCCGATGTACTATCTGAACTGGCACTGCGTTTCTGTGCCCTCCATTTTTGAACTCTGTGTTCCCAATCCATTGTCTTGACCCCCTCCCCTGAATGCTGTACATTCAACCAATGTTTATACTTTCCAGTGGCCTTCCCTGCTCGACTAATAACAGTTGCATCCTTCCATTGACTGGACCCTTCTGGCAAGTATGTCACTGTTGTACCAACTTTTTGGCAGTTGTCCTTTCGGAAAAACGACCTGTTCCAATTCATCAGAAGTGTTGTGCTCCTCTACAGAAACCCTGTCTATATCAGTTAACTGGTCCTCATAGTTCTGTAACACATGCGTACCAGATGACCCTGGTTCCTTGTCATGTCTGTCTGCTCTGTCTAAATTTGAAAATTTGTAGTCTGTACCCATTATCCTTGATGAATGTACCCTAACAGTTTGATTGCCATGTTGCAAAATAATTGTTTTGCCATCTATGCCTATGATCTTCCCTGGGCCTTTCCATTAATTAAAATTGTCTCTCTTACAGTATACTATGTCACCTTGCTGAAAAATGGTATTTGATGGCCATACATTATGCCTTAAAGCTCTGCGAATTCTTTCAGAGACTTCTGCTTCCAAAAAAGCTTTTCTACTGCTATGTAATGCATTTAAATGCTCAGCAAAGGCAGAGCTAATTGTAGTCCCTTCTCAAGCTGGGGCAGGTCATCCAAAATGGATGGAATTTTAGGATTTCTACCAAACACTATTTGATAGGGACTATAGCCCCCAACCATCTGCAATGAATTCTTTGCATGTACCGCCCATACTACAGCTGAATTTAGCCTGCAATTCGGTCTATCAGCCAAAATTTTCCAGAGCATGTCATCGATGACAGCATGGTTTCTTTCACACACACCATTACTAAATGGGCTTTCTGCAGCCTTATTCATAACTGTGATATTCACGTTTTCACACATATTCCTAAACTCATCATTAGCAAGTTCTCCCCCATTGTCTCTAAGGAATTTTGCTGATGGGCCCATTCCTGTCCCTATCAATTTTTCCACGATTTGATCCAGAATTATTCTCTTTTCTCTACTTCGTACAATCGTTGATTGACTAAATCTGGTTGCTAAATCTACAAAATGCAAAATAAATATATTATTGGCTTTATCCCAGATCTTAAGGTCCATCGCCACAATGTCGTTAAAATCCCTAGCCAAAGGTAGGTCATGCTGGTGTCCTTCTGTACTTCCTACAAACTTCACAGCGGTCACTAACCTGTTCTATCAGTTTAGTACAGTCTTCATCCCTTACCCCTGCATCCTTTAATACATTTTTCAGCCTCCGAGGAGATCGATGCGCAAATTGCCTATGCAGTTTTAATACAACAAGCTTTTTATCAGCTAAAGTCCCATCAACTGCCATTAACACATCCTTAACAACTCTACTTGAAATATTATTTGTCAGTAATAGAATACAATAGTGTCCCGACTGTGTAATTTGTAAGTCCACCATCTTTCCAAAAACTGTTGCCTTATCCTGTTCCATATCCAGTTTCATGTGTGCTTTCTTCATCGACGGTCTGCTCAGAAGCAAAGGTATCTCACTTGATACAACATCCGTGCCAATGAAATGATTCACTCCTGCAATATTGCACGGGATCACCACTCTTTTCAGCGACTTCAGAGTATTATCATCCCCAAACCTGAAACTTGTGGAACTTTCAAATTCCTTAACCTTTCTACGATTTTCAGCAGTCAAGGAGTCCAGGTAACATTTGAACCAGTCAATTCCACACACAGTAGATGTGCAGCCACTGTCCAATACAGCACAATTGAAAGATTCTGCAATCAACACCCTCATTACCGGCGTAAAACTGCTTGGCAATGGGACAATGCCTTCTTTCTGGTCACCATCTTTTTCCTCTTCTGACTCTTCCGTGTCATGTTGCGCTTCAAACACTCTATTGGATTGGATTGGATTGGATTTGTTTATTATCACGTGTACCGAGGTACAGTGAAAAGTATTTTTCTGCGAGCAGCTCAACAGATCATTAAGTACATGAGAAGAAAAGGGAATAAAAAAAAATACATACATATTATAACGTGTTGGACAGTTGAAAGCATAATGGTATTGAGAGTCACATCAAAACATTGATTTATCATGCCCAGTGCATTTCTGGGGTTCATCTTCCTATTATAGGTTCTAACTAGGTTTCTGTCTTCATAATTTCCGGGTCCCGATCTCCTTCTTTAATCTTGGAACCTGTGCGTAGCCGTACGATTTTGCCATCCTGTTAGAAGTGTATCTTCCATATTCTGCTTTATTGCAGGCTGACCTATTTGGGTCATTAGAGCCATCGGAATCGAATGTTTCCCCAGCAACCTTTTTAAAGCTTCTGTCATCTGATCGAATAAGATATCGTTATCCGCAAACTGAACTCCTGTCAAAACCAGGAGCCTATCCATGTTGCTCACTCTAGAACAGTCAAGTAATTTAAAGGCCTACACAGATTGTGGAAATTCCAGGTTGTGTTTCTGCTGCCTTTTATAAAGTCTGCCAAATTCCATTATATAGGCTTCAATGGAGAAATTCTATATTTTCCAGAACCTATCAAAATCCGACTATGCTTTGTACGTACTTAACACGTCATCCTTTTTATAAAATTTATCCATATAATGTAATAGAGTCTGCAAACCTTCTTCTGAGTCTACCTCTTCCAATTCCAGCTCAGAAAACACTTCACTCCGGATTTTACTGTCATAAGGTAGAGAAAGAGCCAATGCCATACCTTGTTTTCTCTTTCCCAAGGCAGTTACCTTAGTCCACATAACTACTGCACATCTCCATTGGTCATACGATCCCCTTTCAGAAAATAAGGGGGGGTAGTCATATCCGGCCATCTTTATCCTCGGTTCAGCGATATATCTTCTTTTTTTTTCTACTCACTCACTCCTTGGTTTGGTCTGGAAAAGTTGTATCTTTCAACCCTTCACATTTGCACAGCAAACATCCTCTGCTACCATTTGTTAGACGTTTAGCTGTTGTATAAAGAGCTTAGTGTACTGCTCCTTTTCTCAAACACCTTTATTTCACTTTAACAGACTTTGCACAAAACTCTCTCATCACATCACCTGACACAAAGGCCACCTGAAGCCCCTTTACATATCAGTGTCAATTATTGGATACTTAACATAAATGAGACAACTAATTGGAATGTCTCTTAACCCATTACTTAACATTATGAAGAGAATAGATAGGATAATGAGGGGAGGTTGTTTCAATTGGCGGGTGAAAAAGATTTAGGACTGAGTTTAGGAGGAACTTCTTCACCCAAAGGGTTGTGAATCTATGGAATTCCCTACCCAGTGAAGCAGTTGAGGCTCCTTCATTCAATGTTTTCATCATAAAGATAGATAGTTTTTTGAAGAATAAAGGGATTAAGGGTTATGGTGTTCGGGCCGGAAAGTGGAGCTGAATCCACAAAAGATCAGCCATGATCTCATTGAATGACGGAGCAGGCTCGAGGAGCCACATGGCCTACTCCTGCTCCTAGTTCTTATGTTCTTATGTTAGGTTAAGAAGATAGGGCGGGGGACTGGGCCTGGGTAGGGTGCTCTTTCGGATGGTCAATGCGGACTTGATGGGCCGAGTGGCATCCTTCTGCACTGCAGGAATTCTACGAGTCTAAGAGACAAAAACTTACTTGACCTCATCCCCACCAGCCTGCCTGCTGCAGATGCATCCGTCCATGACAGTATCGCTAGGAGTGAAAGTCCCATCTTAATTTTGAGGATGCTCTCCATCATGTTTTGTGGCATGACCACCATGCTAAATGAGATAGATTTCGAAGAGATCTCGCAACTCAAGGCTGGGCAGCCATGAGGCACTGGGGACCGTCAGAAGCAGCAGAATTGTACTCAACTACAATTTGTAACCTCATGGACTGGCCTATCCCCCACTCTACTATTAGCACCAAGCCAGGGGTAGAACAGTGGTCAATGAAGATTGGGCCGGTTTAGCTCAGTGGGCTAGACATCTGGTTTGTAATGCAGACCAAAGCCAGCAGCGCGGGTTCAATTCCCGTACCGGCTTACCCGAACAGGCGCCGGAATGTGGCGACTAGGGGCTTTTCACAGTAGCTTCATACTTGTGACAATAAAAGATTATCACTGGGGCTGGTTTAGCACACTGGGTTAAATCGCTGGCTTTTAAAGCAGACCAAGCAGGCCAGCAGCACGGTTCAATTCCCGTACCAGCCTCCCCGAACCCCGAACAGGCGCCGGAATGTGGTGACTAGGGGCTTTTCACAGTAACTTCGTTGAAGCCTACTTGTGACAATAAGTGATTTTCATTTTTCAGATTGCAGGAGGGCATTCATGGACCTTCCTTAAATCATAAGGTCAGAAGTAGGAATGTTTGCTGATGACTGCACAATGTTCAAAATTGTTCACAACTCCTCAGATACTGAAACAGTCCATGTCCAAATTCAGCAAGACCTGGACAATATCCACCTTAGCTGACAAATGGCAAGTAACACTCATGCCAGACAAGTGCAAGGCAATGACCATCGGCCACAAGAGAGAATCAAACCATTGCCCCTTGACATTCAATGGCATTATCATCAATGAATCCTCCACTATTAAATCCTGAAGGTTACCAGTGACCAGAAACTGAACTGGATGAGTCATATAAATGCTGTGTCTACAAGAGCAGGTCAGAGGCTGAGAATCCTGCAGTGCGTAACTAACCTCCTGACCCCACCAAAGCCTGTCCACCATCGCCAAGGCACAAGTCAGGAATGTGATAGAATACTTGCCACTTGCCTGGATGAGTGCAGCTCCAACAACACTTAAGAAGCTTCACACCAATCAGGACAATGCAGAGCGCTTGATTGGCACCCCATCCACACAATTCATTCCCTCCAATACCGATATGCGGTGGTAGCAGTGTGTGCCACCTTACACAATGCACTGCAGGAACACACCAAGCCACCTTAAATAGCACCTTCAAAACATACAACTACTGCCATCTTGGGGACAAGGGCAGCAGACACATGGGAACACCCCCACCTGAATGTTCCCCTCCAAGCCACCCAAGTTCCAAGTTGGAAATATATCGCTATTCCTTCACTGTCACTGGGTCAAAATCTGGGAACTCTCTAACCGCAATGTGGGTGTACATACACCACATGGTCTACAGGAGTTCAAGAAGGCATCTCACCACCAGCGTGTCAAGGTCAATTAGGTATGATAGCTAGGGGTGCCCACATGCCATGAATGGATTTTGAAAAATCTCCAGTGCACCGGGAACACTGCACTGCAATCTTACACACGAGAAATTAAACTGAAGCCCTGACCACTCTCTCAATTGGAGACAAAAGATCCCAGGATTATTTCAAATAATATTTATCCCTTATCACTATGAACAAGGTCATCTGATATTGATCACAATGTTGTTTGTGAGAGTTTACTGAGCTCAAATGGGCTACTGTATCTCCTACATTACAAAAGTAATGAAATGTCTTTTACTATATTTCCAAGAGCAGGTGCAGACTCGTTGGGCCGAATGGCCTCCTTCTGCACTGTAAATTCTATGATTCTATGATATTAAATATCCGATGTAAAAAGGTTGCTATTGTCCTCAGGTGAGAAACATTAGCTGATGGCATTTGCGGATTATCTTACTTTTCTCTTTCACATCCTTTTTATCTCTTCTCGTCCTGTCTGTCTCCCGGGTTCTAATGTTTCTGTCTTTCATTACAACTATTTTCTTTTGGTGTTCCCCCTTTGAACAGCATGCAGAGTACAGCATAAAAAGGTTAAATGATGAAGACAGGTTTCATTGACGAGACTTGCATTGCCTTGAGTGTAGAAGATTAAAGTGTGATCTAATTGAGATGTTTAAGATGATCAAAAGAGTTCATGGGGTGGATAAAGGGAAAATATTTCCTCAGGTGGGTGAGTCCAGAACAACTTTAATTGTGATGTGTTTGGGATGGTGTCAGAAAGCTTCTCTTCACACTAAGGAAAGCTGTACCTCTTCAACCCAAAGTATGCTGCAGCGCAGTCAGTAGAAAGTTACACAACTGAATTGATAGATTTTTGTTACTTAGATATTTCAGGATAGGAAATCAAGGTGAGTAAATTGAGTTAAAGTAGAGGTCATGGGCCGCACTGTGAAACAGTGGATAGCACTGCCGTCTCACCGCGCCAAGGTCCCGGGTTCGATCCCTACTCAGGGTCACTGTCCGTGTGGAGTTTGCACATTCTCCCCGTGTTTGCGGGGTTTCACCTCCCGTCAACCCCAAAAATGTGCAGGGTAGGTGAATTGGCCACGCTAAATTGCCTCTTAATTGGAAAAAATGAACTGGGTACTCTAAATTTTTTTTTAAGGTAGAGGTCAGCCATGATCAAATTTAATAGCAGAATAAGCCTGAGGGGCTGAATGACCTCCTCCTGTAACTAGGGTGAAAGCACTTCATTGAAGTTCCGATAATATAAAAACAGGAATTTCTAATGGGAGAAGTGTTGGGAATTCGAGGGATTGTGTGTATAAACAGGAGATCACATTACTGAGGGAGGAAACCTTGATCGCATTCACAAGCATCCTTCTGAATAAGGTTCACAGAAACATAGATTGTTTACAGCATAGACCATTCAGTCTGTAGTCCTGTGCCAGCTCTCTGCAAGAGCAGGTCAGGTAGTCCCACTCCCCGTGCACTTTTCCGTAGCCCTGCAAATTGTTCCTCTTCAGATAATTATCCAATTTCCTTTTGAAAGCCATGATTGAATCTGCCTCCACCATGCTCTCTGGCTGAGCATTTCAGACCTAACCAAGCTCTGCATAAACAAAACGTTGCCTCACTGTGGCCATTGTGTGTCCTGTCGTTCACCGTAAACTTTGTCCTCTAATAATATTAATAACAATAATAATTATTATATTGTGTCTCCTGTCATTCACCTTAAATTGTGTCCTCTCATTCTCCACCCTTCCACCAATGGGAAAAGTTTCTCCTTATCTACTCTGTGCAGACCTCAATGATTTTGAAAACCTCTATCAAATTGCCTCTCAATATTCTGTTTCCTAAGGAGAAAACCCTGGCTTCTCCAATCTATCTACGTAATTGAAGTCGCACTTCATTGGAACTATGTTTGTGATTCTTTCCTGCACCCTATCTAATGCCTTCTACTGACCATCTCCAACAAGTTGGATTCCACCATCGCCTCTTGACATTCAATGACATTACTGTAGCATCCCCCACGGTTTACGGGGTGGGAATGATTATCTTGCCCGTGGTTCTCGCAGAATACGAGTTCCCCCATGGAGGGGTGGGGGAACTCAATTTAACACTGCATAGAAGGTTGGCCAGTAAGGTACCGACGAGAAAGAGACCCGCTAGGTATCTACTGGGAAGTGTACATACCATTATTGTAAATAAATCAAAGTTCTTTATTTTACTCCCCGTGTCCTTATTAAAATTACCATTGCCGAATTCCACTTTCAGCATCCTGAGGGTAAACATTGATCAAAAACTGAACTAGACTAGCCATATAAATACTGTGGCTAATAGAGCAGATCAGAGGCGCAGAGTCCTGCAGTGAGTAACTCACCTCCTGACCTCCAGATAAAAATCTGGAATTAAAAGTTTAAATGTGACCATTTCATAGAATTTCATAGAATTTACAGTGCAGAAGGAGGCCATTCGGCCCATCGAGTCTGCACCGGCTCTTGGAAAGAGCACCCTACCCAAGCCCACACCACCCTATCCCCATAACCCAGTAACCCCACTCAACCAACACTAAGGGCAATTTTGGACACTACGGGCAATTTAGCATGGCCAATCCACCTAACCTGCACATCTTTGGACTGTGGGAGGAAACCGGAGCACCCGGAGGAAACCCACGCACACACGGGGAGAACGTGCAGACTCCGCACAGACAGTGACCCAGCCGGGAATCGAACCTGGGACCCTGGAGCTGTGAAGCAATTGCGCTAACCGCTATGCTACCGTGCTGCCATGAAACCACTGTCGGGAAAAAACATCTGGTTCACTCCCTCCATCACCAACGAACAGTAGCAGCAGTGTACATCATCTACAAGGTGCACAGGGAACTCACTGAGGCTCCTTCAGCACCTTCCAAACTCACAACTGCTACCACCCAGAAGGACAAGGGCAGCAGATACCTGGGAACACCACCACCTGGAGATTCGTCTCCAAGTCACTCATTATCCTGACTTGGAAATATATTACCCTTCCTTCACTGTCGCTGGGTGAACATCCTGTAACTCCGTCCCTAACAGCACTGTAGGTGCACAAACACCTCAGAGACTTGGGGCGGGATTCTCTGATCCTGAGGCTACGTGTTGACACCTTGGCATCAACAGGCCCGTAGGAGCAGCAATCCTGCGCCCTACAGGGGGCCAGCAGGGCACCGGAGCGACTCACGCAGCTCCAGCTGGCAATACCGGTGTCAAACGGGCGCCGTGGGTCTGCGCATGCGTGCTGCGGCCGGCGCAAATCCGCACATGCGCATTACGACCGGCGTGAACTCACGTATGCGCGCTAGTTGCCTTCTCCGCACCGGCCCCAATGCAACATGGGGCCCGGTGTGGAGTAAAATAGGGCTCCACCAGGAGACGCCGGCCCGCCGATCGGTAGGACCCGATCACGGGCCAGGCCACAGTGGATAGATAGGAGAATGGGTAATGGATAGAAAACAAAGAGTGGGTGTAAATGGAGCTTTTTAAAGTTCGCAGGCAGTGAATAATGGAGTGCTGCAAGGGACAATGCTGAGGCCTCAGCTATTTACAAATTATATTAATGACTTAAATGAAGAGTCAGAGCAATGTTTCTAAATTTGCTGCTGATTCCAAGCTATTGGGGAAGGTAAGCTGTGGGTAGAACATAGAGAGGCTGCAAGAGATATAGACAGGTTAAATAGTGGGGAACAAGGTGGCAGTTGGAGTGTATTGTAAGGAAGTGTGAAGTTAATCATGTTAGTCTTGTTAAGAAAACAAAGGTCGTTTTAAGGGATTTATATTTGTGTTGGTAAACATTAGAAATAGTATATAGTTTTAAGTGGGTTTAATTTAATGTTACTGTGCCTGGAAGGATAAAACCTATAGTTAGATTCATGCTGGGTTTTGGTTAATTGCCAACTGGGTTTCTATTGAGTTTTGAGAGGGCTATGGCATGAAAAATAAACAAACCAGCTGTGATTGCTTAGCAACTGGGGCCTTGCAAGGTAGAGAAGCTCTTAAGTTTTTGTTTAACTGATTTGATTGCAGTTAAAGATAGGCAGTTGAATATAGGTAGCTCTGCCAAAAGCAATCGGCTTGGAAGGCTAGAGGGGGAACATTTCTCTCAGCTTTGCAAGAACAAAAGCCATACCCAGGAGTAATGTCTAAGAAAACAAGCGCGGAGATCTGAAGAGTAGCTAATTAAGGAAACTAGAGAAATGAAGAGAAGTGTCCAAGAAGTTATGAGTTAAGTGAACAGAGACCAAGGTATTGTTCAAAATAATTCAAGGAAGAGTAAACAAAGTGTTCTGAGTTCAAGAGACAATTGCAGTAACCAGATTTAAAGTGGGATAGCAGCCTTCAATGGTAAAATAAACATTTGATGCCATTTTAGTACAGTCTGGAAATCAAGAGTTAAAGCAATTGTGAGTAATTTGCACAGCAGTAAGAACAAATAAATCCTTACGGTGTTGGAGTGGACTGGATTCAATTTTAAAAACGGAGTAGAAACTTTGTTTAAAAATGCAATTTGGAAATCTGATCTGGATTTTGAAATGCAAACCGCTAAAGGAAAGCATATTTTTGAGAGGTTTAAGAGTTGTTTTTGGGAGTGAAGTTTGGAAACTCTCACAAGGCAATCATCTGATGAGACATCCCCAAACATTCCCTTGGCGTTCAGTGTGGACAGTAATGGTCTTCGGGTAAGCGTTCTCCAAGGCGGCCTTCAGGACATGCGACAACGCAGAATCGCTGAGAAGAAGCTTATCGCCAAGTTCTGCACATATGAGTAGGGCCTCAACCGGGACCTTGGATTCGTGTTGCATTACATTCAAACCCCCCCCCCGCCAACCACCACCACCATCTGGCCTGGGCTTGCAAAATCCTACCAACTGTCCTGGCTTGAAACAATTCACAACTCTTTAACCTGGTGTTACCCCTCTCTTTGGATCTGTAAAGGCTTAATTACCTGCAAATGCTCGCATTCAAAGTATCGTCTTGCATCTTTGACTTTGTCTATATATATGTTTCTGGAACCTACCTCTTCATTCACTTGAGGAAGGAACAGTGCTCCGAAAGCTAGTGATTTGAAACAAATCTATTGGACTTTAACCTGGTGTTTGTTGTCAGACTTCTTACGGTGCTCGCCCCAGTTTAACATCAAGGAGTCAGAGGAGGAGGAAACAAGGACAAAAACAAAAGACAGAAAGGGGAATAAGAAAAGTGATCGGCAGAGAAACCAAGGGCCAGATTCAACCAGGGCCACAGTGAAAAATATTGCGAGTGAGAGAAGCAATGTTAAAAAGACAAGCTTACAGGCTTTGTGTCTTAATGGTGGAGCATGAGCAATAGAACGGATGAACTAATTGCGCAAATAGATGTAAACGGGTATGATCGGGATTCTGGAGACATGGCTGCAGGGTGACCAAGGATGGGAACTGAATGCCCAGAGGGATTCAGTATTTAAGATCAGCCATGCTCATATTGAATGGCAGGGCAGGGCAAGCTCGATGGGCCATATGATCTAAGTCTGCTCCTATTTTCTGTGCTCTTGTGTTAATTCATCTGTCTGGGTTATAATCAGACATCCATATAGTTCCCATTCTACTATTAATATAGCCCCACACTGTACTGAGTTCTTTATATGTTTTAATGAAAGTGCACCCTACTGCACCAGCTTGACATTTCCATTTTCCCACACTAGCAATCTCCCACACTGTCATTTGGAATGATATTTTCCCACAAAGGAGAGATAAAAACAGTTAATTATTGCCTGATTAACTAACTAAAGAATCCATCACTGTAACCACTAGTCAACAAACCAATCAGTCACACTTGCATGTTGCTTAAATGGAGCTAAAACATGCCGCAACCCCTCTGGAAAGAAATTGTAACTTCTAAGCTCCTGAAGTATTTCATTTATCATTTTGGAGATTATGGTTTCTTTTGTGTTACAAAATTAAGTGAAATTTCCATAGACAAAAAATACAAAAACGTATTTTCCTATTCTGATTGCAAAAAATATAAAGTAGTGGCTTATACTGGTGTAATACAATGGTGGTATATTTTAGACAGTGTTGACCTGGGTAATATGCATTCGCTATAAATTTTATTGGCCCTCTATTCTGATATAAGGGATCGTGCTTGAACATGATTACAAATCTCTTAAAGTTCCTACCTATTCCCATGAGACTCAAATTACAATAACCAAATTAATGATGTAAAAACATGTGATCACAGCACATGAGGAAATGCTGTACTGTTGGAGGTGCCATCTTTGGAATAAAACGTTAAACTAAGACTCTACCTGCCTTCTCAGATCCTACATCACTGTCATAGATTACATAGAACATACAGTGCAGAAGGAGGCCATTCGGCCCATCGAGTCTGCACCGACCCACATTAATCCCTCACTTCCACCTTATCCCCGCAACCCAATAACCCCTCCCAACCCTTATGGACACTACGGGTAATTTAGCACGGCCAATCCACCTAACCTGCACGTCTTTGGACTGTGGGAGGAAACCGGAGCACCCGGAGGAAACCCACGCGGACACGGGGAGAACGTGCAAACTCCGCACAGACAGTGACCCAGCGGGGAATCGAACCTGGGACCCTGGCGCTGTGAAGCCACAGTGCTAATCACTTGTGCTACCGTGCTGCCCACTGTCGGTTACAAATGGGGGTTAATCCTGATGCCTTGGCCAATATTTATCCCTCAATCAACATCTTTAATTCACAGTGGCCTGGATCGCCTGGTCTCACCCATCCTTCACCCCAACAATGTTCACCCCCAAAAATGTTCACCCCCCCCATCTCACCCCCGATACTGTTCACCCCGACAATGTTCACCCCCCCCTCACCCCCGACAATGTTCACCCCGACAATGTTCACCCCCGACAATGTTCACCCCCCTCACCCCCGACAATGTTCACCCCAACAATGTTCACCCCCGACAATGTTCACCCCCCTCACCCCCGACAATGTTCACCCCCGACAATGTTCACCCCCCCTCACCCCCGACAATGTTCACCCCGACAATGTTCACCCCCGACAATGTTCACCCCCCTCACCCCCGACAATGTTCACCCCCGACAATGTTCACCCCCCTCACCCCCGACAATGTTCACCCCAACAATGTTCACCCCCGACAATGTTCACCCCGACAATGTTCACCCCGACAATGTTCACCCCCCCTCACCCCCGACAATGTTCACCCCGACAATGTTCACCCCCGACAATGTTCACCCCCCCCCTCACCCCCGACAATGTTCACCCCCCCTCACCCCCGACAATGTTCACCCCGACAATGTTCACCCCCGACAATGTTCACCCCCCCCCCCCTCACCCCCGACAATGTTCACCCCGACAATGTTCACCCCGACAATGTTCACCCCCCCTCACCCCCGACAATGTTCACCCCGACAATGTTCACCCCGACAATGTTCACCCCGACAATGTTCACCCCGACAATGTTCACCCCCCCTCACCCCCGACAATGTTCACCCCGACAATGTTCACCCCCGACAATGTTCACCCCCCCTCACCCCCGACAATGTTCACCCCCCCCTCACCCCCGACAATGTTCACCCCGTCCCTCACCCCCGACAATGCTCACCACATCCCTCACCCCCGACAATGTTCACCCTGTCCCTCACCCCTGACAATGTTCACCCCCCCTCACCCCCGATAATGTTCACCCCCCCTCACCCCCGACAATGTTCACCCTCCCTCACCCCCGTCAATGTTCACCCCCGAATCACCCCCGATAATGTTCACCCCCCTCACCCCCGTCAATGTTCACCCCCGAATCACCCCCGATAATGTTCACCCCCCCTCACCCCCGACAATGTTCACTCCCGAATCACCCCCGATAATGTTCACCCTGCCTTCACATCCACTGCTGTTCACCCCCCCCACCCCGATAATGTTCACCCCCCCTTACCCCCGACAATGTTCACCCCGTTCCTCACCCCCGACAATGTTCACCCCCCCTCACCCCCAACAATGTTCACCCCGTCCCTCACCCCCGACAATGTTCACCCCCCCTCACCCCTGACAATGTTCACCCCATCCCTCACCCCGACAATGTTCACCCCCCCCTCACCCCCGACAATGTTCACCCCCCCTCACCCCCGACAATGTTCACCCCGTCCCTCACCCCCGACAATGTTCACCCCCCCTCACCCCTGACAATGTTCACCCCATCCCTCACCCCCGACAATGTTCACCCCCCCTCACCCCCGACAATGTTCACCCCCCCTCACCCCCGACAATGTTCACCCCCCCTCACCCCCGACAATGTTCACCCCGTCCCTCACCCCCGACAATGTTCACCCCCCTCACCCCCGACAATGTTCACCCCCCCTCACCCCCGACAAGGTTCACCCCCCCTCACCCCCGACAATGTTCACCCCCCCAACACCCGACAATGTTCACCCCGTCCCTCACCCCCGACAATGTTCACCCCCCCTCACCCCCGACAATGTTCACCCCCCCTCACCCCCGACAATGTTCATCCCCCCTCACCCCGACAATGTTTACCCCCCCTCACCCCTGACAATGTTCACCCCCCCTCACCCCCGACAATGTTCACCCCATCCCTCACCCCCGACAATGTTCACCCCCCCTCACCCCCGACAATGTTCACCCCCCCTCACCCCCGACAATGTTCACCCCCCCTCACCCCCGACATTGTTCACCCCGTCCCTCACCCCCGACAATGTTCACCCCCCTCACCCCTGACAATGTTCACCCCCCCTCACCCCCGACAATGTTCACCCCGTCCCTCACCCCCGAAAATGTTCACCCCCCTCACCCCCGACAATGTTCACCCCCGACAATGTTCACCCCATCCCTCACCCCCGACAATGTTCAACCCTCTCACCCCCGACAATGTTCACCCCGTCCCTCACCCCCGACAATGTTCACCCCCCCTCACCCCTGACAATGTTCACCCCGTCCCTCACCCCCGACAATGTTCACCCCCCCTCACCCCTGACAATGTTCAGCCCCGACAATGTTCAACACGTCACACTCCCAGAATGTTTACCCCCAACAATGTTCATCCGCTCTCTCACCTACAACAATGTTCACCTCTCCCCTCA